>NW_028301540.1:10610000-10800000 GCF_042242905.1 Orbicella faveolata | reverse complement strand
AGAGGTCAGTTTTTTTTTTCTTTTTCAAAATGAATATTTCAGGACACAGGAAACACACCTTCCCTCTTCTGATCTTTACGGAGGTCGATTTCCAATTGAACCGTCCTCGTCTTCAGTTTGTAGTATGTGGTAACTGTTTCAAAGTACTAAAGGAAAAATAGTCATTGTCTTCCCTAGAATTCAATGAATTATACTTCATAATATCCAACTGATCACTACCTCCTGGGAGATATTGAAGGCATGTTGCTTTTGGTGGACTGCTAAGCAGCCAACCAATGAAACTGATATTATTCTAACAATATCCTAATAGCTCCATGTGTGTAGAAGTAGTACTATGGATAAGGTTCCCATATACTGTAGGGTTACTTAGTTCTGCTAACAAAAAATGTCATCTCATGTCTTTATGTTAAGTCCTAAATCAATTCCTGAAACACTGGCAGCTAGAAACTACGTACTGTAGAATCGCACTGTAGCATCGACTCCTTCAATACAAAAACTAAATACAAAAGTAGTAGTTACATTTATATTGGAGACACTCAGTAGATATGGACTTAACAAGAGCAAAGTTTGAATAAAATGAGGAATTGTAATTGCAGTGTATATAAAATTGTGAACTTTGTACATGTTGCTATTTTGTTACCTAGCATATCTAATATGTCACTTCAGTTCCATTTGTTTGTTTTTTTTTTTTGTTAATTTGCAGACAGTAATAATAATACAGCCCAATGATTCATTCAGTTTGAAAATATACATTGTATGGTTGTATCTTACTTCGAGCTGGGCTTGTGCAAGTGTTTTTGGTGCAGGCCTTTTCCTTGTTTGGCCCAGCTGATGGTCTGCCTGCGCACTGTAGTTAGAATCCTACAAGATTGAATCAAATTAGCTCTATTAGTAGTACAGTGTTTTTAGATTCCTGCAAGGTTGAATCATATTAGCTCTATTAGTAGCTGCTGTTGTCAAAGACTTCACTACAATGATCATAAACACAGGTTATGACTGTCATCCAGTGCAGTTGGTTAATCCTGGATGACCATAAGTAATACAGTAATTATACTTGCCACAGTCACTGCTTCTACACTAGCATCCTCCTCCTTTGCCCCTTCTCCCTTCCTTGAGTAATGAATGGTTTTGGAATTATTTTGATGGTAGCACAAAAATTTGCGTGGTATGTTCATGTGAGCAATTTGGCTGTCAAGTGTTATTCAAATACAATCAGAGATATATTACCTTGATTGTAACGTCAGCAGTGCGTATATTCTCAGCTGCCAGACTGACTTCCTGTAAAAAAAATATGATAAACAACAAATGTCATAATAATTATTGAAACATTCCCACAATCAACAGAATTTTAAAGCATCTGTTGTGGTACCTAATTCTGTCTTTTGAAACAGTTTAATTTTTATTTCTCACTTCAAATTATGAGTACAAAGCAATCAAAAATCCCAGTAATTTGAAAAAATGTTAACCAAAATAAGTGTGAAACACAACATATACATCATGAAGAAGATGAGGCTGAGAATTTAACTTAACTTTCTATCACATTTCAATATTTGAAGTATGGTACAAATTTAATGTCATACAGGGACAAAATACATGTTTTAAATTGTAGTGTTCATCCTCGTTTTCAGATGTTCCTTGTTTTGACAGTTGTCCATTGTAAGAAAAACAACTTGGTAATTATCAATACACAATTAGTATACCTGTATATCAGCTTCCATACTACCCTCACGTCTGTTTCCTTTGCTTGTCTACCCTTTATTTGGACCAAAGGAAAGCAAATAAAGTGAAGAAAAACATGTAATCACAAGTATGCTGGGGTAATAAAGGATTAATTTCACTTGTATTTTGAAAGTTTTCCAAATTGCCCTTGTTGCTTCACAACTTGGGCAATTTTGTGAAAACTTTGAAAATATACATGACATTAATCCTTAATTGCCCTCACGGCCATGCGATTACATATACAAATTAATCCATGCTTTCGTCTCACTGTTACGGAGTTTTGCTCATCTTGCAGTCTTAAGTTTTGACAATGTTTTTGATTGGAAATTATCACTAACAAGACTATGAAGCTAATTTCACTTGCCAACTAGACAACCTTGGTTTTTTCCTGCCCTGATTGTAGCCCACCTTACTCCACTTGTTGAATTCCAGTGTTCAAAAGAAACTTAGCCATTGACATCTGAATGTCCATGCTCTTGGGATTTTCAGTGACCTTTCACAGAAGACATGGACATTTCCTTGGTCTAAACACAAAGTTTTTCAGAGAAGATCAAGATACAAATATAATCCTCACCAAATGTCCCCATAGAATCATGGCCACCAGCAATCCCGGTGAAAGTTTGTGGCCCTAAAATGTGAGCGATCTCCTTCTCAGTGGGATTTAAAGTCTCAACACATGGGTCTGGTAGGTCGTCATCCTTAAAAAATAATTTCGGTCTTTGTTTAATAACTCTGACGTGGGAATAATTCAAGGCTAGCACACATTTAGAAGCTAGCCTACCTCATCTGCCAAGTGGCCATTTCCAGTCACTCTCAACCTTTTTAACTCCTTGTTTCTTGCTTCTCTCTCTTTCTTCTTTACTGTCCCTGTCATGTCCTCCCATCTCCTCTTCACCTAATAATAAAATTTCAAATTTTTTAGGAAATATTTCAATATTTGAATAAATTTTAAAAACAATATTTGCTGGAAAAAAAAGAGATAATGAAAGTGGGTTCTTTTCATATACCTGTTCTACAGTTTTTTTTCCCCAGCATTCACAGCATTTACTGCATCTACAACTGAGGCCCAAGCTTCTTTCTTCTTCTCCAGGGATACAGTATTCGAAAATTTAGCCTGAAGGATATACTGGGCTAAAAAAAATTTAAATAAAGAACTTTTCAATACATCCAAATAAATTTATGTATGTTTAAATAAAATGTATGATGCTATAATAGTATGTTTAAATTGTTGCCCACCTTTCTTCACTTAGTTAAGTTGTTTTATAATTCGAATTTCTAAGTTGTGGGAAACATGAATTTTAACAAAACCTTTCCACATTATAACTACTTAAAATTATGTAATTAATGTCAACATAATTCTATAATACAACTTGGCTTACTTGGTGTTTTGCATAAGCCTGCACAAGTGCCTCGCTCCTGGCCTGAGAGAACCGTGCACTTCTCGATTCTTCTCTGCAGACATCTATTCAATTTTATATATGTAAAATTGCCAATAAATTATCAATAACCTCACTGAATGTATGATACCCAAATCATGTTGAAAATTTAATTATGGTAGCCTCATGTCCATGAACGTTTCGTTTGTTAAATGACCATGGCTTATTTATTGTATTTGTCTTTTTTTTTTGGCTAAGCAAAGCGAATTTTTATTTCTTGGAAGAGAAGGGGGGAGGACGGAACTAAGAAAAGGTCTGATAAATGTTTCAAACCATGAAAAGATAATACAATATTTGATTTTAACAATTAAGCAAAAAAATAATGGATATAGTAACTAATAAAAATGAAAGAAATATACGTACCTTTTAACGCCACAAAACGTCTGTTGCAACACAACGCGGTAAGCCAATTTTTTTCCCACACAAACTGAGTGCAGCATACCAACATGGCCGCTAAGAATGTGCAATTCAAAGTCAACACATTAAATAGAACTTACCTGAAAACTCCATATACCTACATTTCACACTGGCTCGTTCCAAAATAATGTTAACATGTCGTCTCGAATTTGGCTATCCATGTTTAGTATAAGAATACTCTACCGACAAAAAAAAATAACTTTTTGGTGGCCAAGATGAAGATTGTTGAATCCAGAAAAAAGGCAACTGATCGTCACATCCAAACCACGTAATCATACAAATTACTGATTTCTCTCAGTTGCTCTACTTTGACACAATGAAAAACGGAATTTTAAGTTCGAACGTATTGAACTGTCCTTAAAAACACATGAAAAAAGTCCACCCCCATCGAATCCATCAGCAGCAGCAGCGTGAAATCAAATGAAATGAAACTTGTCGTGCCAAGTCGTACTCCTCCTGCAAAAGAGCGCAAGGCACACGCTAGAGACTGGTAACGGCCCGTCATTTTTCCGGGCCTGGTAATTACCGGGAGAGTTTACGGGTGCTTCGAGAAACACTACTTCAGGCCTGGTAAAGTTTCCCGATAACGGCCCCGATAGGCTATTGGGCCCGAACAGTTACCGGGTCTTTCAAGAAACAGGCCCCTGAACCGAAGCAATATGCCTGAGAGATGTGCTGTTTTTGGTTCTAGCAATGTTCGCAACAAAGAGAAAGGGATACAGCTTCATCCCATACCTTTTTACAGTAAAGCTGATTCCGAAAAGCAGATGTGAAGGAGAAAGTGGATCAATTTTGTAAAATCAAAACGCACACACTGGGAACCCAGGGAGCATTCGGCGGTGTGCCCTGAGCACTTCTCAGAGGAAGCATACACAAACTGATTTGCCGATGATCTGGTTCGGAGGCTCAAGAGGGACGAAATCGGTGTTTGCGTTTTTCCCACAAAGCATGCTTGTTGTGTTTCAAGTAACAAAGCTGCAGATGAATCCGAAAGCGAACGAAGCAAACGAAAGGTGAGATATTTTTCAGTATTGGTCAGTCTACCTGTCGAAACGAGCTGAGGTTTTTTATCTTTGATTGAGATTGTTTCTTTCATTTTCCTTTTCATTAACAGTTGCGCAGAGTACTGTATGTTCAAGTGCAAATACTAACTGCGACCTGTCTACATTATTTCAGAGATGGAAAGATGCAATGGAAAGTCCTAGTACAATGGAAAGTGCCAGTACAAGTGCTTATCAGCTTAAGTCTAAGCATCGGGGAAAGAGCAAGAAATTAGCCCCTTCTTCTCTACAGGAATAACCAGAGCACGTTGTTGAGGCAATGGACGTTTCTGGTCCTGTAGAAGCCAGCGAAGGTGCAAGTTCGTGTCCACCAGTATCTGAACCGGCCGAGGAATGCACCAGTTGCAGTGCTTTCATAAACAAGAGGAGAGTGTTGAACAACACAGTATTGGAGTTACAAGCGAAATTAAATGATAAGAGAGAAGAGTGAAAAAGAAACTCAGGGGTAGGTCTTATTATTGTTTGATTAGTCCCGATTACACTGTTCTCACATTTATCATCCCAGTTGAAACATGTCACTCTATTAGCACTGTTTGGGCCAATTTCAGTTAAGTAAAATACTGTATTCAGTATTGTATAGGCAAAGTCAATTAAAAGATCATGTTGCCCCATCGTTTGCCCCATGTATTTGTGGAGTTTTCTTGCATTATAAAATTGATGTCTTCTTAGTACTCAATTCAGCAGTCTTGTTCGCATGTCTATATCTACGTGATGTTATGCATTTCATTTTGAAACATCCATATAATAATTTTCAGGACTGCAAACTCAAGATGAGCCATGTACTGAAATAATGTTTTGTTAGACATCAAACTGACTCTATCAGCTATTTCTGGTACCCACTTAAGAAGTGGTATTGAAACTCCTGGTTTCAGTACATTGGACAACTGTTACAAGTCAAAATAGCTTGAAGTAAGTCAGCAATGTTTGTTTTTGTTACAGGATCTAAGCAAAAGGCACAAACCTATGAAAAGAACTGAAGCACATTGGGTTTCTTACCCAGTTGCTCCTGTTATTTGGTTTCTGTCGTAGCTGCAAAGAAGAAAATCCACAAGTAGATGTATATCAGGTTGGCACCCAAGCAGTCGTAACAACAACATGCTCAAATCCTAAGTGTCCTAAACCAAAGGGCACATGGCAAAGCCAACCCTTTCTGCCGGGAACAAAGCTACCAGCTGGCAATGTTCTGCTTTGCCTGGCAATTTTGTTAGCTAGGGGATCTGCTTCCAAAGTGTTCAGAGTATTTTCCCATATGGGTCTTAGTTGTGTAACCATGACTACTTTCTTCACATACCAGAGAGTAAGTACTTTCAAAAAATATATATCAGTAATGTAAAATGAAAGACACACAAAATTACTACATATGGCCTGGGCATATTTTCATGTACTGTGCCCATGATTTTACACTTTTCTCTTATTCTCTCTCTCTTAGGTAAAGCAATACTGAACAACTCTATGGACACTGAATGTTTAACTTCTTATTAAAAACTCTTCAAATAATACTATACAGCAAACAGCTGCAGGTGTGCTTGTCAAAAAATAAAGGAATTTCAAAGCTCTTTTTCCCCTTAAGCAACAATTACACAAATCCCAGCCAAGTCCAATTCCAAAATTAATTTTTGTTATTATTATCTTTTTTTTAAAAAAATAATAATGAGGAGTGTTTATTGTAACAAAAACTAGAGCTAAGCTTTACAAAATGCTATGATATTTACATAATTTGATGTCTGTTCAACCTGTAAAACATGTTTCCATATCTAATCATGATATCATGGTTACTACAACTAATACTAATACTACTATCATCATCATAACATTAATTAACATATTCCATTCAAACTAGTATATACAAGGTAAAAGTAAGTAAAAGAAATAAACTATTAAAACCTATTGCAACAGTGTTTACATAATGGCTCCCTCCTGGGTTTCAACGTCAATATCGGTATATTACAAGGTAAAAGTAAATAAAAGAAATAAACTATTAAAACCTATTTCAACAGTGTATTACATAATGGCTCCCTCCTGGGTTTCAACGTCAATATCAATGTTCTTAAAGTCACAAAAGGCTTTCCTTCTAGCTCTTGAACCTCTTAGGCAGATTAGTGCAGATCTCAGTAAAGTGAAGGATGTCCTTGCTCTTATCCAGGAGATTGTTTTAGCATGTTCTCCTTTCTTGATAGAGATCAGCTGCGCCAGTCTGGAATGGTATTGCAAGCACTCATTTCCCATGCCGCCTGTTGACGTGAAAATAAGGGGTGTAAAAGTTCCTTGTTCGATATCCAAAACCCTCCTCGCGTAAAGGCGCTTCTTCTTGTTCTCATGATTGCGGTATATCTGTTGGAGCCCTAGGTCCCTATACGAATCAGCATTAGGGTGACAAACCCTCACGTCAAAGAATGCTGATCGTTGGTTCTCCCAGAAACCGCGCGCATGAATATCTAATCTCGCATCTGGAGCTCGATTAGAACCTCTTCCCAGCTGTTCCCCCGAGATGTCCTGCAGGACAGGCTCAATCTCAGCATCGGTACAAACCACATTCAGGAGTTCGGTTTCTAAGTCCCTCAGCTCATTGTGACGTTGGGTAACAAACCCACCTTTCTTACATATCATTGCGTGGTCCACTGTAAAAGCATCACCGCATACACAGGTGGAGGGGATATCATCAACCGGCCAATCGTAGTGCACTTTGATTGCATCGCAGAACTCTCTCTTATTTAGATTGAAACCCATTTCACGAAGGGGGAGTACCGTCAGCCAAACAGACGACCCTTTTTCCGCAGAAAGGTCAAGTGCCCGTTGGACTTTCTGTGGGGCTACCCCTCTGATATGCTCTGCCCTGTCTTGGAGTACCGTTGCTCTCTCACTCCTTATTGCCTGTTGTAGTGGCTTGACCAAAGAATCATCCGGCATCTGATGGGATTGAGCCACAATCTGTTGGACCAGCGGGAAGGTAACTTTGACGGAGGAGGATTGCTCAAGATTTGCGTCAAGACACGGGTTTGTCATGCCAAGCCCCCCTAGACGGACTGGCAGTGCTAGAATGTCCCTGTCCAGCCGAGTGCACCTATGCTCCGTAATTGCAGGGATGAGCACCTTAGATATGGCATTCTCCAAAGGCTCCAATAATTCTTGAATATCAGGCAAAGTTCTCAAAAAATAGGTCCATCGGTGCTTGAGGCCAAAGGTGTAAGCAGCATAACACGATTGATGCTGAGAAAGAGCAAACTCTGCCAGCTTGGTAATCTCGCTGACCCAGTTGGTCACCTTCTCGCTAACGTATTCCTCTAGATATTCCCGTGAACCTATCACTGCACCCAGACATTTTTGTCCCTCTACCGTCACATTGACAGCCATGTCCTTGAACACTTCTTTCACGCTTTCCTCTTTATCTGGCTTTGAGATAATCCAACGTTTCTTGGGGTTGGGAAAATAGCCAAAGACTGGGCCAAGGCTGTTGAGGACATGCCACCATTTCTTGATTTCCAGTACAGAGCCAGCTCCACAGGCATCGTCAGCAAACCAGCACTGTTTAGTACTGGACGCCGCCTCCAGGCTTGTGATCAGCGGCTCCACACTTAAGGCGTAGAGGGCCATAGCAAGTGGGTCACCCTGTTTTGTTCCTTCAGCTGACATGATCTCTGCCGCCGGTAATAAACAAGCGTGCCGACTTCCTGTAAGTATTGATGGCATATGCTGCAATTACAGGGCAGAGAACCCGGATATTATGCAGTGAAGTTGCTCTGTTAAGTGCATTGAATGCATTAGAAGCATCGATGAGCAGTACCACGTCCGTGTCATCTGCTTCAAATATGGCATGCATAGCATGTATAGCAGCCTCACTGCCGGACTTTTGATCTGCGCATAGCTGGAGTGAACCACTCGCCTCAACCACGTCTCCCTTAGAAACGTTCCTTACACACTTTCCAATAATCCTTCGTATCACCTCGCCGACCCCTATAGGCCTATTGTTATTATTGTTATTATTGTTATTGTTATTGTTATTATTATTTTTATTATTATTATTAGCATGCCTCATCTAGAGCATATGCTATAAACATTGTAAATATATCTTTTTTTTCTTATTGAACAGAGAAATCAAGCTGGCAGCAGTCCAGCAATGGAATTTGAGGGATTCAAATCCTGCATGGAGTTCTTGATGGGGTATGGCCTGCTTATCACAGCATTTGTCTCTGACCAGCATTTGTCTATTGCTGCCTACATGAGGAAGTCTTTGTCACACACAATCCACAACTTTGACATATGGCATCTAAAGAAAAGTAAACATACTTTTAGTGCTACATAGCCATTATGAAATTCAAAAAAATCACTTTTAAATTTAATACAAGGTTTATGGAGTGAAACTTGTCAAAACTTTACTATGTTGAATTAATTGACTTGTTAGTGCTTTACAAAGCTCCATAACCCAGTTACAAACAATGATCTCATCGATAGTGAAATAATAACCAAGTGAAAAAGTAAAATAATTATAGCAGATAGATAGATGTGGCTAATATTTTCATTATAAAATTAGCATTATAGTGGACCAGTTGTAAGATTCATCCTGCTTTTTCTTAGAAATCAGGAAAGTCCTTTCAAAGCTCTCCAAAGAAAAGGGATGCGAGTCAAAAGCTGAATGGATCAAATTGTGTGAAAATCACTTGTATTGGAGCGCTACCACGATGTTTAGTGAACATGGAAAGGTCATCTGGGCCAAATTCAGCTCTTTCATGAGCCACATCGTTAACAAACACCTGCAGCTTGATGACGCCTTATTCAAAAAGTGTTTTCATGGAGTAGTTACTCCAAGAAAATGGTTAAAATTGGGTATGTTACTAAATCAGCTTGTATTAATCTGTGAGGATAACCTAAATGTATACTGTTAAGTTCCAGTAATACATGTAAGCCCTGTTCAAAAGAAGGCAATGAAAAATATTTTTCAGGGGAGCTTATTTTCAGAATGTGCAAGAGGAACTATTCACAGTCATAGCCCTGGAATTTAAACAGCATTAGTAAATAACTTGAATCCAGGTTTCTGGTTTTCCTTCAATGCTCCAATCACTTAAAACACCACCATTTCTTTGTACTGCCAAGAGAATTAAATCAGTAATTAATTAACAATAGACAGGTATTGATTTTTCCAAGGAAAATTTTATAAAATAATATATTAACCTTTTATTTCTTTCTTGAATTTCATTGTCTTTTTCAATAGGTCTGTGGCATATGAAAAATTATGCAGTGCACTCACAAATGCCAGTTTAGTGAAGGGCATAAAGCAAGCTTCTCCTTTCGCCCAGACTAGTTGTCTGGAAGGGTTTCACTCCATGTTGAATCACTTTGCGCCAAAGATGATTGCATATTCCTACACAGGAATGTATTGCAGGCATGACATTTTTTATTGTTTTTTATTTCACAATCGATAATTTAGGTTTGTTGCTGAATAGGGTCTGAGGCCCTATGTGCCAACTTGGCGCCAGGGGACAGGTGAAGGTGAATAGGGTCTGGTCTGTGTTCTGAGCCTGGTTCTTCTTCGGCCCCAATTTTGCTTCAGTTCCACATCCATTGGTTCCAACCTTAGCCTGATTCTCTGGTTAAAAAATATATGTTAGCCCAAAATGATATTAAAATAGAAGACTGGTTGGAGCACTTTGCAAAACACTTACAATAGATATGTGTTTTCCCCATAGGCATATTCTCGCTGCAGTACATTTTAACTTTAACCTTCAAAGGGAGTGCCAAAAGAATGCTAATGATGCTGAGCAGATAAAATTTACATATCCAACGTTTAAGAATGGCGAAGCGACTGTGAGGAATGTCAGAGTATCCCAGAACTTTGGTGAGTCTGCCTAGTGAAATGGGCCTGATAGTTATCACATACTTGTCATATCGATCTCTCCATGTAATAAAAAATTAGAACTATCAAAATATCTTTCCTTCATTTTTCCCTTTTTTTTCTCACTTTCCATTACAATGTAGATTATGTGGAAGAAATTTTTCAAACATTTCTGACAGCCACCAAAGAGGAATTGAAAGGTGCTGCAGACAAGTTAAAGGATATGACACCTCCTCCTATGAACACTATGCTGGAGAAGGAATCCAGATAAAGTGCAGTGAAAAAAAAAATTGACAGGAGTAAAAAGATAACAGAAAATGTACCCCCTACCACACCAGGTATCAGCAGCCACATTCTAACATCTATTTTGTTGGTCTTGTGGTTTTACTTTTCACTGTACATGTGTATCAAGCATGTGCTGTTACATACAAAAATTATTGATCTTTTCGTCTGTGTCAAGGATTTGAAACATAACTCCAATGCAATATTACATTTTCGGAAAAAATCCCATATATGCTTGAACCTCTAAACATAGTTATCTCTCACAACCCATTTTGTTTACCCTGAATTCATTTTACTTCAAGGATACCAAAAGGTTACTGTCAATTTATGTTTGGTGAAAACGAATGTTGAAATTTTTGTTATGTTTCAGTATCAGAAGTTCAAGAGCCAGAACAAGGAAACCAGCCAAGGACAGCATCCAAAACACCTAAGAGGCGTTCCCTATGCAGACACCCCATGAAAGGACACAGCAAAGTTTCCACTTGTCCAAAGAACCAGAAGAAACAATCATAGTTGTCTGCATTTTAATCACTTGTCTAAAATAATCACGTAAACATCTATGACTGATTTCATGTGGTTCTCTTTACATTTATATTTTTGTATTTTGTCACCTTCTTTGAAAAAATAAATGCCTGATACAAGTTACAGTTCATATTTAGTAACAATCCAGATCACCTGAAGTGAAGATCTCTAGTGGTAGACCCACTGAGCTGTTTTGGCAAGGCGAAAGGCTGATTTGAACTTACAAGCATGAATACTCTCTGAATCGTACGACATAAGGTCCAATTAATAATTAATCATATCATTAACAAAATTTGAGGTAGGAAGTCCTATGTGGAAAAACTAACGTTATGTTCAATTGGTTTTACAAACAGTGGGAAAATAGCAAGGAAGAACCCATTTAAGTGGATGTGATTGATGTGCAAATGGCATAGGTGCAGAATTACAGGTATCCAATTCCAAGAGGTTGTAATTGGTATGGGTTATTGGGCACCCAGTCTGCAGAACCAATCAAAATGGATAATTTTACGATTATAACAATAATAACCTTGTTATACACCAAACAAGTCAGAAGAAACCCCTAGAAAAGGAATTAAAATTATCTATATATTAAGTCTATATTATTCAGTCATTATTTAGTCAACCTCCTCTTCAAGATTGAATCCAGTAAATTCTTCATCCTTGCCACATGGAAATGTTCTCCTTATTGCAGCATATGCACATGTAGGCAAGGGTATCCTCCTGTTCCCCAATAATCCATAGACCAGGCGAGAAAACTCTCGATAGGTCACACTTCTTAGAAAACTGCAAATCGATTTAGCAAACAAAAGGACAATGAATAGTCAGTAGAGGATAATAATGGTTAAAACTTTGGTGGGAGAAGCAAATAATAATAATTTGTAAATGAGAACATTGCTTTTTTGGATAAGATTACAGTGTGACTACTCCTACCAAGGCCACCCAAGCAAATTCTTTGCAAATTGATGAATGAAAATCTCTGACGTTAACAATAAATTTTTGACAAATAAGCAATCCAAGCAAGCTGCACACCACAGAAACAATACATTTGTGACAATTTTTGATGTTTCAACACGCAAATGCTATTGGTCAATTTGCAAAGAATTTACTTAGGTGGCCTTTGGAATAGTCGCACTGTAAGCCAGAAAGTTGAACAATCTAAATTTACCTTCAAGTAGAAAGAAGTAAATAGTCCTCTTCCCAAACTTTTTTATCCAAAAGTCATGAATTCCCAAGCTAGTTTTTTCTTCCATGTGAATTCTACTGGTTTATGAAAACCAATTTTTCACAGGCGCAAAAGCATCTCCCGTACCCTGCAGTGACCGAGATTCAAATGACAGCAATGCGCTAGATAACTGCTCACCTTTCCTCTGATACTGTCTGGCCATATTTTTTCTTTCCTTTTGTCCTGTACTTGTCTGATGCCAACCGCAGGCTCCATTTCTGCAGGCAGACAGGGTTAAAGCCTGGATGCTGAGTAATGCACATAAGTTTGGCGTCTTCAGGAAGGTCTTGAAGCACCAGGTCGCTTGTCAGAGCTTCCACGCATCCCTCCAGCTCACAACAGCAGTAACACTCACTGATATTTTGCAAAAACTGAAGGTCACAATTTCCACACTGACACCTGCGAATGAAATTCACATGGAAATAATATTTAGGGCATGAAAATGTAGATGTAACAATTTGGATGTTGACAACAACAAACTCGCACTTGTTGATTGCATTGACGGGAGTGCCATTATCATAGCAACTTATCAATTTCGGGCTTTTTCTGTACCATTAAGGCGCTTTTGGAGCGTCTTCTCTAGCGCCTCTTCCTCCTTTCCGTCCCTTTCGTACAACGCTAACCATTCTTCGTCCACTAGCGGATCGTCGGCATATGCCTCTTGCGCGCCTTCCTCGTCGCTAGCCATGTAGCTCGAGTTTGGCGAACCTTTGACTTCCAACTCGTAATCTTCCATTTCCAAGACTTCAGAATCCAAACTGGAGGACAAACTGAAGTCGTTCGAAGCCATTTCTTGATCAACGTGTATGCTAATTACAAATGTTGGCCGAATAAAAATTGTTCTCACCTGCATACAACAAAAACTACATCTCCGCTTTTGTTGTTTTGTCTCTGTTATTGCTTTGTTTTGCCTGTTGCTAATGTCTGGGTTTTACGTCACTAGTCCCAGTCTCCCTTTCACCCAGTCGTGGGGCAGACAAACCTGGACTTCAAAAATTCATCAAAAATTCCCGTTTTGACCAAAAACAAAAATTTTTTGCCATTTTCCTCAGAAATATACAAAGATTTATGTGAGCCAAAAATAATTTTTGGGTTTATAGGCACTTTAAATGAAGCCATCACGCTTTCCGGCTATTTCGAGAAGGAACGGGCCATCCTACAACAGGTAGATTCCTTATTTCTTCAATTCACCAGTCAACCTAACCGGCAGATAGATGTCTGTTATTTAAGTATTGTAAATCAAGAAAAAATTACTTTGTTAATTTTGTTACTAATTAACAATGCCGGGTGAATTTTTGTTAAAAATAGCATTGTGAATTTTAAAGCTGGTGCTGTGAATTAATATCTTTGAGGTTAGGCTATAAGCAAAGTCAGCACCTTACTACCCTGCTGAATAACACAGTATTCCCAGCTCATTTGGGGAGGATGAGGGGGGCCCTTAAGCCAAGAAACTACTTTCTTGATCTTTTTGATACCCCCATCTTAAACGTGAGGGGAGATACTTAAAGTGAAGCCCCATATCCCATGGCCTACAAGCTGTCTTGTTTGGTTGAGAGCCTACAGAGGATTGATTAAATTAATTTAATGTGTCTTTTATCTGTAAATTCCTATTCAATAAGTCAATTGTTTGTTTATATGTCAAACTACCTTTTTTTTAGGAAAACGCAGAGACATACTACCATATGAAAAGAACAACAACTCCCTCTGATTAGGCTACAAGAATTCCCTTATCCTGCTCAGGAATAGTGAGGGGAGACTGGGAGGGAGAACAACAAGCAGATGTGTGTAAAATCGCCTGCCGTGTGGTAAAGTGTCACACGGGTGAGAAGATGGCTTCCCAACCGCGCACCTTGTTTCCACAGGGTAAGCAAGTTTCCGCATGCAGTCGCATGTTTTTCTCCCTCCTATATATCCTTTCGTGGGAGAATGGAATGCTCATAGTTGTATGGTTGGCTTTGAATGATTTGTTTTCTTTATCTGCACTTGAAAGCAGTGTTCATTTCTGTGATGCTACTTATACATTTCACAAGTTTAGTTATAATATCCCTCCTCTGAACAGCTGTCTTTTTCCCCCCATTTTTGGTAGTGTGCTGCACTTGGCGAAGTCAGGGCAAGAAACGCGGTGAGTTCACAGGAAATACAGGAGGCCATTCTGAAACATCCCAGTCTGTTTGTCACACCTAAGAGAATCTACCGAAAATTCAGTTCAAGAACAAGGCCAGACCAACAAACAGTTCGAAGCCAAATGCTTCATTTGGAGAAAATCGGTCTGGGAACTGTCAAGCAGACTGAAAGATCGGATTACTTTTACAAAGTTTTGCCTTCAGTCGTGAATGGCGAAACGTTAACGAATTTCGGCTTATCACTCAAGGAATACAGTCGACAATTTAACAAGCAAGATGATGGATTGACTAACTCACAGAAAGAGGCAGCTGTTGACAATCATCCCAATGGCGAAGCCTACGACGCCTACATTGCTTCCCAAAATTCCCAAAAGTGATTCCCAGTTCCCGACACTGGCCAAACCACCAGCATTAGTTGGAAACTGACATTCTTGTTTTAACAAATATGTTAAAGACGTTTTGTGCTCATTCAAAGCAGTTTTGGCTTCTACCCTCAGTTCTGTTGTCAACACGTCGTCATGTTTTCATTGATGTCGATGTTTAACTAGAAATATTGTTAAAAAATAACTGAGTAAACTTTTAATGCATCGACCTTCTTTCATTTGCTCTCTTTTTGTTTGGCATTTATCAATTTTGAGAGCCCCAGGTTGTTCTGTTCGCAAATACTTTGGATTAATGGTGTTTGTTTTGTTAATAATTAGTCAAGATGAATTAACAACATTAAAAAGATTCCTTGGCATCCCGCTCCGTAAGTTGGCATCTTCACTGTAATAGAGATGGGCTTGTGGTTGCCGAGTGGCACTGGCTGTTAGAACTTGTCCATTTATAGATGACTGATTGAGAACGAACAATTAAAGTTACTGTTCTTTTACATATTTCACTCTGTTGTTGATTCTGTTGCATTTTCGATTTGTTACAGGAAATGTAGTCTTTGTCGCAATTTTATTTGCAGCCAGTAATTCTACTCCACCTCCTTTCCCTGAACTCCTGAATCCCGCCTCCTAAGTCTCTTGTGTGTTTCACAATGACATCTACATCACTTGCTCTCCTTCCAGTAGGTTTTTCCATACTTTGATGACATAACGAAAAATTAAAAAAGCTTCATTGTTGCAGTTTTTACAATTTTTAAACGTAAGTTGTTGACAGTGAGTATTGCAAAGACCCTGGAACCTAAAGACCCAGAGACCCAGAGAATCAGAGACCCAGAAACCCAGAAACCCAGAAACAGAGACCCAGAAACCCAGAGATCCAGAGGCCCAGAAACCCCGAAACCTGGAAACCTAGAAAGCCCCAAGAACCCAAAGGACCAAGGACCAAGAACCAGTGACCTCAGTGCTTTCAATGGTTGCGTAATTTCAGTTGTTGATATACTGAGAAAGACCCAAAAAGAAGCATCCTCGAAAGCAAAAATGTCTCAAAAGTCTAACAAAGGGAACAATAGTGCTTTGATGATAAGAAAGTCCTTTTTGGCTTTGGGCCAATAATATAATAATTAACAGAATGGTATTGTAGAGAACTGGAACTAGCTATTATAGAATGATAAGAGACTGGCACTAGAAAAAGAAGAATGTAATCCAAGATGGCGTGAAACGCTACGAGTGCGTATTAAAAAGTTAGATGCTCTGTTATAATTTGTCGTTTGTTGGGCATGTGGACTAACAGTATCATATATCTTTTATGTCACAAACGTGCAAACCCAGCAACCCTTTGGGGCTAAATGCCTCAACAAACTTGTGTGACAATTTATGATGCGACAAAAACAGAAAAAAGCCCACACTGCGACCCATGCCTAGCCTTCAGAGGTATCGTTCATTGCAATGTTTAGCAAGCGTGCTTGAAGAAAAAATGCAGTTAATATGGCATTGCACTGTAAATCACAAACCAAAATACATCTGAATAGAAAGAAAGGCTAATATGCTACAGAAAACAGAAAACTTGTATTTGATTATTTCTCTTAGTTTTAAGAAGCAGATTATCTGAACAATGAAACTTTATTTTGCACATTTGCTTTTGACTTTTTGAAACTCAATAATTGACACAAATCGCTATTTAAGTGATTCAGAAGCTTATTACCCCGAAGTATTTAACCCTAGTTTAATGCTGCCAATTATTCTGAACCAGTACAATTTAACTTTTTAAATAGAGAAAGGGCTCTCACGTAGATATCGCATAGACATGTTGTGTACTCATGGACTACATGCAGGCTTTTGTGAGGACCTTCATAGAGATTAACTTCAGTGAAAGAGGAAACTTGTTACCTCCTCTAAATGACTAAGATCACATCACCACAAGACCAAAGAGTCCAGCAGTGAAACAATCAGAGATGTACGATCCACAACCTTGAGAAATGCTGGTCTTTTCTGGGCCCTGCAAACTGGAGTTTAGACTCTGGTTGCCCCAAAACGGCCTTCAGAAATGGCCAGCCTGCAACAGAGGACTACTCATCTGTAATGCCAGCATCAGTAATGCTGAATCAAAGCGACTGGGTTCAGAGTGCCAAAGTATTCTTGCCTTGGAAGCCCCTCAAACGCAAGTGAGTACATGAAATTATGCCGACAGCAAGACTGGTGTCAAAAAAAGATATATCCGTTTCTGTGAATAAGGACTACGCAGTGAAGGTTCTGTTTTGCGATGTCTTTGAAGGAATCTGAAAGAGCCCATAAGTCCCCGTGCCACACCACACCAATCCACCATTTTATTTTGCTCTGAACCAAGATGTCTGCTACTGAGCGTGGTGAAGACAATTCTTTGGATAATACAGCCATCTCACTTTAAAGAGCTGAGCCGAAGGAAGGGAAAGGCTATGTACGTCCTGTCCCCCTCTTCAGCAGATTTTTAGTGATCGCGAAGCTCTAAATTTGCCCCGACAAGCTTTTAATAGTTCTTCACATGAAGATGGTGTCCACAGAGCGCCCAAGGCTCCAAGCTCTGTTATAAAATCAAACTCTGCCAGAGCGTTCAAGCCTCACTCGGCAAATGAAAATGATACCGCTACGTATACCCTGGCAACTGAAAGGCCAAGAGGGGCAGAAAACTACTCTTAAAAGGTAGTTGTAATAGAGCCCAACGGTACAAACCTGGGCGCTTCTCATCCTACAGGAGAGGATGACAAAGATGAGGAACTTTGCCATAGCACTCACTGGCAAGCAAGTGAACAGTTATCAGCATCGTTAGGCACATTGCATAAGCCATTGTCTGCCTTTGAGATAAAAGCAATTACTAAGTACCCATGTCCATACATCGATTGTGTTGACACTCCCTTTTTGGATCACTATCTCCCATCGCTCTTGCCTGGTGTCAAGACTGTCAACAAGGACAATAAATTTTTGCAGGATCGTGTGTTAGACACCATGGGCCTGGTAGCCATGTTATTTGAGTATGTTTACGGCTTCCTTGCTGAAACTAAGCCAGGTGAAAGCATGATCCTCAGTTATGAGCAGATGAAGGATCTTGGGGCAATCACATCAAATGCCATACGTCTATTGGGCAATGCCTCTGCACTTTTGTGTAAGGAGTGACGCAAGGCTGTCCTTAACAAAATCAGTTCAAAGGGAACTCTATCATCTCTTGCCTCGGAAGAGTTTCCGCAAGCTGGCAAAAGTTTGTTTGGAGAAGGATTCGAAGCAAGGATCTAGACCAGATCAGAGACAGCAAAGAACTTACTTTCTGCTTGTGTGGGGCAGAATTCATGACCAGCTCTGATTTTTCGAGGCTGCACCACCCTCTTCAGGAGATGAGGGAACCACTAGGGTGGTGCCAGTCAAAGGTTTCCAACGGCCAGCAACTTTGGCCAGTTTTGGGGGTTCATTCAGAGGCTAAGGCAGAGCTGCAAGAGGAACCCTGCAGCAAATCCCTCCAGCCACTAGGTATGATGTTACATTTAAATCCTTTAGCCGTAAATCACCTCCCCTTAGCAGAATGCCTGAAACATTGCATTTCAAACTGGGTTGTCATAAGCAAAGAACCTTGGCTCTTAGAAACTGTTCAGAGGTTTCATCTGAACCTCATGTGTACCCCACACTAATTATCTGTTCCGCCGACAGTTCCTCACACAAAGGAGAATATGACTCTTATAGACCTGGAAATACAACAAAGGCTAATTACACTTAACTCTGCTGCCAGACAAAAACCATAGAAATTATTTCAAGTTCAAGAAATGTTTAGCAAAGTTCGAAATCAGATCACAAATCCCTCTTCAGTGTTCAGTCCTGCATCCCAACCAGTTTCTAACAGGAAATGTAACTGCCAGCGAAAGAAGGGTTCTTTTTACTAAATGGATGGGGCAAGCTTGGCAAGGCATTTCTCACCATCTCCAAGATATAGTTGTTCATTCTTTCATGAAATGCGGAATTGCCTTTCCGAGTTAAAAAACCCTTGAAATATTGATTTCACTGCATCAGGCATGCAAGTAAATCCTGGTAATTAAGTACAATTGTACATAATACTTGAACTGTAAGATTGAGCTTTAGCTTGCGTTTATGAATATGCATTTTTCTTCTGAAAGTTCCTATACTGAATTAACTGCAGATAAAGCTTATACCTCAAAGATGCTAGCACAACATTGTAAGTAATCGCATGTCTGCGAGTAAGAAGATGTGCAAAAAAATTGCAATTCTGAGAAAAAATTGAGCCTCAAGAAGATCTGAAACCTAGAGTCAAAGCGAGCACACATGACAACATACACAGCACCAGGGCCTTATGTTTAGCAAGGTTTGGCCCGGTTTAACTTTTTAATTTTTCTAGGCACTGAAGAAGCTTGAGTGGCACTCTCCTCAGTGACCTCCTGTGCACATCAGTAGCTCCATGGCGCTGTGAAATAAGTAATTTGTTTTTTTTGGTCACAAGACTGTATTACATATTCTACATGGTGGATGGTAAAGTAGCTGGCAAGTATAGTACTGTCTTCGTACTGCAAGCCTGGTCAAGATCTCTTCTGCTTCATCTTAAGATGGACTTAGATCAGCCCGGTGTATGGCTAGTCGGCCACTTCTGTACATTACAGACAACCTCCTAAAGTACTGGGCTATTTGGTCTGCAGCAAGCTACTCTTCTTGCTGGACATTTTCCTGCCACTACTGTCTTACAGAGTCTCATCTTAGTACACTCATCCCCTACATTTTTGTTATGTCCCCTCACCTTCCAGGACCATAGTTAATAGAGGGGAATTGCTATGAAGCCTGACAAACATCAAAGGAGCAAACAAAGATGCCAAGATTTGTGTTGGAAGATCCACCAAATCTTTGAAATCTTTTTTTGCGCTCCTACACTATGCATGAATAATATAATCAAAACATTTCTATTGGTCAGTTACTTGGTCAGTAGAATACAACAATGGTATTTTGTGCACGGTCAAGGCCAAAAAAGAGAATGAAAACAAACAACAAAGAACTTTGTTGAGTTTCATAATAATCCCCTTCTATTAACTATGCCTAGACTGAGGCTGTTGGAGCTGACACTTGTCAAACTCCTGGCTGTAAAAGCAGCAGTCTCTCTTGCAATACATTAAAGGGCTGCTCTATGCATAAAACTGTAGGCCCTTGAGGTCTTCCAAATCCATTCCTCATGTGCAGGTGTGAAACATTTATCAGGCCCCATATCATAAGCCCTCTACACATTCAAACCTCCGGACTTGAAGCTAAACAATTTTAGGGACAGGATCCCAGACTGTGTTTCATGGTCTGGCCTGACTCTTGAGTCTTAACAATATTATTGATGCCTGACACCCTGACACCCTCATTCCCTACTGATCACCACATTTTGGTTACTCCAGTAACCAAAGATCGAACGTGAGGCTGTGAACTGGTTTTACTTCCGATTGTCACCAAATTTGGCATGTGGGATGATACCATCATTAGTCAACTACAGGCGAGTTTTAACTCTGTGCGGTTGATGATCACGTCACTACACTCGTTTGAATTTGCCTTTCAAGCGACTTGTGATTGCAAGCAGTCGGAAGTTGAATACGGTGGAGATTCTGCAGCTCGTTTTGGCAGAAGACAGCAACGATGACTTCGATTCTGGGTCTAGTGCTGACGAAGAAGCAGAATTGAAATGTCAGCTAGGAATTTTTTGGCGATGATTCCAAGTAAGTGATCGATAAATTCTGATCCAAGGTTTTGTTTGTGTGTCGCGTGTCGCGAGCGAGCACATGTCTTCTTTTCATCTGATATTTAAATTTAGGTTAGATTCGCCCGTATTGGCCCCTAGCATCAGTAATCCTGGTTACTTCAATTAAATAAACTGTGTGAATATCAAAATGTGGATAGTTTTTGTTCAAATTCAAATTTGAGAGCAACACAGGTCATATTCCCTTTGTTGATTTGAGAGATGCCAAGTGACGCCATGATGCGACGCGTGTCTGGGAAATTAGATCAGCTGTTTTACTGTTTGTTATATGCTTCGACTATTCAAGCGTGCCATAAATAGCAGGCCATTGTGAAGGAATTATGATTTATTTTTCGTGTTTTGAAAGCCTGGCAAAGTCCTAGTTTCGAATATTTCACTGCATTCGAAATATAATCTTGCAATTATGCCAAGAATGTGAATGAACAGTAAATAAATATTTTAGTTGATTCAAATAATTTTCAATTGTTTTGTAATAACATTTCATTGTGTGTGTTGAGCTAGCGAAAAATGTCGTTTGGATTCATTCCATGGGTGACAATCATCGTTATCGACTAATTAGATTTATGTTTCACTATTTTTGTCCAAATTGTAAGACAAACATTTTCTTATTTTCAACGAGGATGAGCTGAACATTGGGGACCCCATAGTAGGATCACAATCCTTAGTCAGTAGTACTAACAGTGTATTAGTTACTACCTCTGCCACAACAACAACAACAACAGCTTCTGGGCTGGCGGTGACTACTGTTAGTCCCTTGGTATCTGTTCCAGTCGCAACCCCAGCTCAGGGGCCTGTTGCTGGCCCCAGGGTCTTTTTATTCTACACGACAAAGAAGCCCTGTTGCGGCTAAAAGTGTTTGGGTTGAACCCACCCCAAAAACTACGTGCAAGGGAAGCCGGGGCAAAGGTAGTAACAAGAAGGGGAAGAAGGGGAAAGAGCCTGTTGCTTCTGCAGCCCCAGCAGAACAACAGTTTTTCTCCAATGATGATCCAGATGTTGAGAACCCCCTCCCTACCTTTACCCCACCACCTTTCACCCCTAGTAGGGAACCTGGTGTCCACCACAAACCTTGGAAATACAATGGTAAAGGCATTAGACCTTTTCAAATTGCATTTCACTGATGATTTGATAGGGGATATAGCCAAGCACACAAACACCTATGCATACATCAAACTTGGGGAAGAAAACAGCCAACATCGCAGTTACCGGGAATCTAATCGAGGCTGGTGGGAGACTACCCCTGAAGAAATTCTGAGGCTTATTGCCCTTTTGATTTATTTTGGGTTGGTAAGAGTGGTAGGGGATGCAGTAAATATTGGAGCACTGCTACTTTATACCATGGTCTCTGGGCAAGATCCATCCTATCCAGGAAGCAGTTTAGAGCCCTCATGGCCCTACTGCATGTCATAGATCCCTGTAAAGAGCCAGCTGGAAACAAATTATGTAAGGTTCAGGGTTTTGTTGATTTCATGAGTTGGCAGTGCAAGTTGTTGTACCAGCCAAGGTAACATGTAACCATCAATGAACGCATGGCCGAGTGGTTTAGGGCGCTGGATTTGAAATCTGGAGGTCCCTGGTTCAAATCCTCCGCCCAGCCGCTGTCTGGATTTGCTCTCGGTAGCCCCGAGTTCAACTCCTCGGCCGCATTGTGTAAATAGCCAACTGGTCAGCCTCCCACCGATTGGGATTCTTAATAGTTTATGTTATATTTGAAATATTTGTTTACTTATTTACAGTGTCCCCAATTAGCACATTAGTGCTAAATACACTGACACTTAAATAAAGTGATTATTTTTTTATTTTTATTTTATGGTCAAGTCCAGGCACAGATCGGGCATCCGTCAATATATCAAAGATAAGCCTATAAAATGAGGAATTAAGTTTTAGATTTTCGCAGATAGCTCCACCGCCTATGTCATTGATTTCAATATTTACTCTGGGAAGGCAGTTGCGCGGGAAATCAGTGCCCATAGGCTGGGGTATGATGTGGTCCACAAGCTTATGGGGGACTATGAAAACCAGGGCTACCATCTTTATGTTGGTAATTTTTACACCACTATGATTCTTCCCAAGCACTTGTTTGAACAGGGGATCCTCTTTACTGGCACCATCTTGGAAAACAGGATAGACTTCCCAGCAAGTCTGAAAAATGGCAAGCAGTGGGCTAAGGGGCAACCCAGGGGGACTATGTGGTGGAAGAGGAACCCCCTGTCCTTGCTATGCAATCAGCAGACAACAAGGTGATATCCATGATTTGCACAGCCTCCAATGCAAATGATAAAGTCCCGGTGAACCGGAGAAAGAAGGTGGGTGGCATGTGGGACATCAACAATGAGGTACAACAGCCATTGGCTTTCCAAGCTTATAATCGTTACATGAATGCCGTAGATCGATTTGCACAATGTCCAATGAAAGTGTTTGCGATTGTGGAAAGCCATCTTTTCCTACCTTATTGACCTGGCTGTTGTAAATTCCTTTATTCTGTTCTTAGAACAGCAACAGAAGTTCCCCATTTATGAACAACTTCGACGCCCACAGAGGTATAATCTTGAAAGTTTCAGGGAGGAACTGGTTCAAAACATCTGTGATCTTCCCCCTTCTGACCAATCCCCTGCCTACAGTCATGTGCGTCCTCAACCACCCATGGGAAGGTTTCCTGTGGAACACTTTCCAATTTTTCTCGATGAGAAAATGGATTGTGTTGTTTGTACTAAGAGGGAGAAGGTTCATAAGAGGGTTTACACGTCAGGCAGTGCTCCTCAGTGTCAAGGGGAAGCACATGCATTTCACCAAGGACAATAACTGTTGGCAGGTTTTCCACTCCAGGGTGTTTCATGACACCCAGTGACTTGATCAATGCCTCCCTGGCTAAATTTTCATTTTCTGGTCCCTGGGTCAGTTCGTTTTGTTTCATGTTGTCTTGGGTATAAAAAAGGGAAAAAATGGTCTTCTTTTCATGTCTAAACTTGTTGACTTTATTGACTATTATGATCAAATGCGACTTGTTTTTTTCCCAGGAGTGGGGTCTGTCATCTCTCAGGAGATGTCACGGGTGAGAGGTGGGTGCCCCACACCTTTTTCTCTAATCTCATCAGAACTCCTTCCAAGGAAACTCATCTGAGGCTAATGAGATGAAAGAAAAGAAAATTATGTGGATCTGCTCCTCTTCAGTCTGTGCTCTTTGTGTAAGTGCTGTATGTCCTGTAATTGTTGTATTGCAGCCAAATTTGCAGGACATGTTAACAATAGCCCAAAGAACTTGTGCTCTTAATTTCGTCCTTCTATCTACTCCACTTTTGCTCTTTGGTTGTTTCAATGAACACAATTTATGCTAATTTATTCATATTTCAAGGAGTTTTTCAAGGAAAAATTGGTTTTAGGGAGAAGAAATGTTTGTTTTTGGAAGCCTTATTTACTGCTATTTAGTATATTTAACACTTTACTCCTTCCTACATTTCTAATGAAAAATTTCCCGTCTTGTGGCCATATTTTGCCATTTTGAAGTAATTTTTAAGAAAATTCTAAAAAATTCTCCTTTCATTCTTTTTGAGACAAATTTGCAGGATGTCTTCTCCATATGATGACAAACATTTTACTTATGTACGATGAACTTACTATTCAATTGCATCATGCATCAGTCTTTACTCAGAGTCAAAATTGTTACTTAATTTATGCACATTATTTTTGCATAAATATGCATAACTTAACATAGGGGTTCTCTTAAAAGTCACTATATTTTCTTGTAAGCTTATTCTCTCAGCTTTCAAATGAGGTATAGAATTCATCTCCTCTGTACATAATTTTTGATGAGAGCATGTGTGGTATCTGCGAAGGCAGACATGGTTTTTGAGCGGGATAGAGTTTCCCTTTCCTCAGCACCGTTTCAATGTCTGTGTTGATGTCCAGCCAAAGTAAAGGCAAGAAAAACAAATGAGGAGATCGGGGCTCCACAGAAGAATCGCCAAAGGTCGCCAAAAAGCCAAATACAGGACCGACTTCAGAAGACCAAGTTGAAGACAACATGGCATGACACTATCGCAATTAAGAGACATTTCAACAGATCTACAGGAATCTGTTGTGGTAATCCTGAAGGAGAATATCAACCTTAAAGAGGAACTGTCCCAGATAAAAGCATCCTTTCAGTCACAAGGGCGAGACCTTGACAAGTTGAAGAAGTCGCTGGAGGTGACAAATGAAAATACGTCTCTCAACTGTGAACTGGACCACGCTAGGAAAAAACTAAAAGAACAAGAGGAGGAGACAGCGAGACTGTGGGTGGAGCAGGATGAATTAGAGCAGTACAGCAGGAAAAGCTCGCTCGAGATTCATGGTTTACCAGAAAATGTTTATTCGTCAACCAAAGAAGCAGTCTTGGAGATAGCAAAGGCGCTGAATGTTGAGATGACACCTAACGATATCCATATTTTGCATAAACTCAAACGCAAAGGAAAAACGTTCATCATTGTCAAGTTCAGCAGTCACAAGATCAAAGCGAAGCTGCACAAAGAAAGAACAAAATTAAAGAACATCAACATAGCAAGCATCTTTCCTAGCTTCAGTAACACTGCCTCAGCCGGTCAAGCTCGCATTTTCATCAATGAGAATCTGACAGCATATCGACGTAGCCTTGTTGGTAAAGCAAGCAATATGCGGGAAGACGGCACCATTTGCAGTCTCTGGACAAGAGACGGAAAAGTGTTTGTAAAAACCTTGCCGGATGGAGCGCCAATCAGAATTGTCACAAAGGATGACCTGGACAATCTCTAACTTTAAACTGCACACGTATTGAACTACAAGTAAGGTACAGTTTTCTTGAAACTGCCAAATTCTAATATAGTTGCTGTTCACTTGGTCATGCAAATTGACAGAAACAGGTGAAAAGACAACCTACTACCCAATAGTACCTGCATATGCAACAACTATTTGGAAAATTCAAGGGCAAACTTTGAGAAAAGTTGTAATCAGGTTAGATTGTCCATATGTTCCACAGGGAACGTCATATGTTGTGTTATCAAAACTTCGAAAATTAGAAGATCTGTCTTTCATGGTATATGGTAATCCCAATCAGTTTTTGCTTTTGCTGTCACCATGCTAAGAGAATAAATTTGTTTGCAGACAATGGCTCATGAAGTCAAGTCCCCTGCTAAGGCTTACGGTGTACAATTGTACAAAAAGTTACCTAAACAATGTTGAGACCATATGGGGAACTCAAAGTCCCTCAAACTGATGGGGAAATTTTACAGACGGTAAAGCCAATAAACTGTGAATACCTCGGGAGGCTAGAAATAGGGCTAAGTGAAACTGGGGAATCATATAGCGAGAACCATGAGAGAGCCATGGACTTGCTAAGGGAATGGGACCTAGATACCATTTCCAGTAGGTTACAAGAATACGGTGACACCATAAAAATGTTGAACACTCGAACAGAGTTACCATTTTCCAAACAAGACATCATAAAGGCAGTGAAATACCATGCAACTGATGACAACAAACTTTTAACGTTACTGGATGATCTTGAAATCATTGGTAATACATTCTTCACGATGGCAATGCACTTCAAAACGCTGAGGGCATTAATTTGCAATCCGCTGATTTATGCCCAGCAAATTGCAATGGCGAATGGCATGGATACGGAATTGAAAAAAGACCTTTGTGTAAAGAACATAAGAGATTTGTTCATTAAAGAGGTACTTACCGTCCAAAAACCAAAATTACCATCACGATCCAATCGAAATCAGACTAAAATACTAGATGAGCTGACTAAGAGCAGCAGTTTATCTGCTTCAGAACATAGCAACGACTCTTAACTGCCAAGACCACACTATGTGCTGAAGATGCCTGAGAAGGTCAGTTCTTCCAAGAAAAAGACATAAAAAGAAAACACCAAACAAAGAAACAGGTGAATCTTTTAAGACTGGGGAGGCCAACGAGTCGTCTGGGAGCAAAGAGATCACTATGGGAGGAGAGTACTTCTCCGAAGGCATCTTGCCTTTGCGCTGGAGAGTTTCTTCTATGCTGCACATAAAAACGTTAGCCAATAAGGGTCTGAGCAGGGAGCCCATGGCGACACCATCTGTCTGTTTGTAAAGTTCCCAGTCAGGATAATTACCTGTCAAAACCTTAAATTTACCAGACAATTGTCCGATTACCAACTGTTACTTGCAGCCTTCGGTCAGGATAAAAAAACTTACTTAACTCAATACAAAATAAATTTTCAGATACTTTAGTTTTGCCACATTTGATGTTCTTGTTGTACTGCCGTGAAAAACATTTCTGTTATGGATAAAAAGAGGCAAGCATTACTTATGGCGAACTCACTCACTCTCTTCTCAGAATGACCACGAAATTTGCAACATTCTTCTTATGTAAATGAGAGACTTCTGACCACACCTAACTAGGGAAGGAAGCGGGGATTTTCTGCTTACAGACAAAGAGGCAAGCATTACTAATGGCGAACTCACTCACACTCTTCTCAGAATGACCACAAACTTGGCCACATTCTTCGTATGTACGAGACTACCAATCACACCTAACCAGGGAAGGAAGCGGGGATTTTCTGCTTTTGGTAAGTTTACTGTTGCAGGCCTGAGGAGGGATAAATTTTTTCAGCCTGGGCTGAACAAATGCCTGTCTTCATTCTTAATTGGTCCCATTAAGCTTTGCCCTCACCCTAACCCTGGAGGTAAGGCAAGTGAATTTCTTGGCATACTGTCCTAACAAAAACCTTACAGTTCTGAAAGTAGACTTGTCCATGCCTAAAACAAGTGTTAAAGACCTTTTCCTCTCTCAGAAGAATTCTCGCGTGGTGTGTTGGAATGATTGCAGCCAGTTTACAATTCTTTGGGGGCTGAATGGATGCCGTTTAGGACCCCTCCTGGCGAGTCCGCGAGTGTTGGGGTTTTCCAAGTCTGCCTTTCACCCTTGCAGGGGTGAGCCTGGAATGCGTTGCTTTTCTTTGGGGTTAAATGGCCCAATTTCTCACCCCCAGTTAGTGCTGAAGGTTGAAAATGCTCTTAGTCTTACCTATGGGGTGGTCTTAGATTGTATCATTTTAATTCTATCCATTTGACTGGCAACCTCTTCCCAGGCATGACATTAATAAATTGATTGTTTTCCCCACAGAACAAAAATGGTGACACCTTCACCGCGGCTGCATTCTTTGCACACTTGAAGAATATGTTCTTTGGACTGATGGGAAAACTGGTCTCAGTGAATACGCTTCGTTCCTCTTTCATCACTTGAGCATATTCTCAACAAAAAGTCAGCACTACTGAGATTTAAAATGTCTAGAAAAGGTCCTTTAGTGAAATAATTTGGTGATTACAATTCTTTGCTCATGTTGACTCAAGGCCACAATGAATATTGTTTGAAAGATCAAGCTCGTAAAGCCAGATTCTCATGTGAAATATACAGACATTCCCAGAGTAGTCACTCAATAAAAATCAATATCAGAAAACCACTCGATAACTTGATGACAATCAATAAATTGAATTCACGTGTTATCGATGTTATCAGTCACTCAATAAAACTCCATACTCAGGCTGGCTGGGTTCAAAATTGTAGATTTAATCATTTTATCGGATTCATTGCTCGAGTTTGTTCGTTAGTTTACGCTTCAAAAACTGCATCAGTCGACACCCGCGTTTGACTGTGACTTTCTAATTGTGGATTTCATAGATGTACACTAAAATGAAATTAAGATTGATCAGTACCCATTTCGAAGTCACAATACTTGTTCAAGCCCCGAAGTCGGGCAGTAGTTTGCTTAGCGGGCGAGAGTAAATTTACGAGGCCACACATTGTGTTTATGCAATTTTATTCCTGATTTAAGCTAGAATTGATAAATTTGGTATTTACAGGGTTCATACCCTTTTTCAGAAACAAATTTCCAGGACTTTTCCAGGACTTTTCACTGGACTCAGATTGATTTTTCCAGGACTCTAAAATTCACATTAACCCTTTCACTCCCAAGATCTTAATGTTAATTCTCCTTACTGTCTGCCACACATTTCATATTTTTTACTTGAGTTTAACAGATTTGTAGAATTTTTTAGGACCAGTAGCCCTTTTCCAGGACTTTCCAGTCCTGGAAAATGCCTCAATAAAATTCCAGGACTTTCCAGGTTTTCCAGGACCTGTACGAACCCTGTATTTATCGATATCATTGACTAAGTTGTATCGATTGTTATCGTGTATTATCGATAATCGATTTTGTCAAGTGACTACCATGGGACACATTGTAATCGGCTCGGGAGCAAATCGGCAAAAGCACATCCATGGGACTAGCAAAATTCTTCCTTAAGTCAGCTATTTTCTTTGTATTGCTTTTTGATTTATCTGTTGTTGTTTGTTTTGTTTTTGACTGGTGATAATAATTTGGAATGATGTTTTGATGACTCACTCATTAATTCTCTTTGGAGCTCAACAAAATATCAAAACCTTTGCTTCATGTTTAATTTTTTTCCATGACAGGTTCAGGTTTGATAAATAATAGTTTGCTTTTGTTTTGTTTTTTCCTTCCAGTGACTGTATCGATGCTCTCAAATCCTCTCTGGCTTCAGCACTGCGACATTCAACAAGACATATAACAAGCTCAGCACACATATGATCAATGTACTACAAATGAGAGAAAGGAGTTTGCTGTCAACCTGGCCAGAGAGTTTGCAGAGGCAAGCCAGGAAGACGGAGGCATAGCCACGGAAGAAAGGGACTCTCCCCTGCCAGTTTCAACCGGGAGATTTTGTGGCCTGCATGGAAGAAACCAGCGTTGTGAAAGCACCAAAAATTTGGCTTGGCCAGGTTCGTTGTGTCCAGGAAAATGCTGGGAAATGTCCAGGGAAATACCGGAAGATTTACCACTGGAAAACATTTGCAGAGCTTCATAACATTCCATGAGCGAAAGCTTTCCTTCACAAGCCATCATCGACTCTTCACTTAGAATGGGAATGTTGTTGTCTAAAAAATTTGAACACAGTTCTTCATTTAAGTCAGAATCTTGCTTGGCTGTGTAAGTTCTGGTAATAATCTCTTAGCTCATTCATTATGGATTGTGGGTTAACCGTTATTTTTCCTTTAGAATCAAAAAGCCAGCGAATGGTAGCTTGACTGGATCTTCAGTTCTCTAGATTAAAGTGCCTATAACACCAAAAAATTTTTTGCGCTTAATTAAATCTCTGCACGGAATTGGGAAAAATGTCGCAAAAGTTTTTTAATTCGGTTCAAACCGCGATTTTTTATGATTTTTTAAAGATCGGAAAAATGGCACTTTTTCAAAACACGACCGAGTCACAGAGTCACTGAAAAGGGTCTGGGTATAGCGAAACTTGTGACGTCATTCCAGGCCATTGATCGCTTTCTTGTTTGGAACCGCGTTTGCTTCGCTTCGGAAGGTCAGAAATCTTGAAAATGCCAGATAAATGCGTTGTTTTCGGCTGTAATAATAAGCCAAGTAAGGCAGAAGGTATTTCGCTTCATCCCATACCTTTTGAAGGGGCTGATGAACCGCAGAAGCGAAAAAGAAGAAAGCAATGGGTTGACTTCGTAAAATCTAAGCGTGCTCATTGGGAGCCCACGAAGTACTCGGCAGTGTGCTCAAAGCATTTCCGAGAAGAGGACTACGAAGTAATGTTCCCTGGATTGACAAACGTCAATATGCAAAGAAGACTACGGAAAGATGAAATTGGCATTTGTGTTTGCCTGACGATCCAAGCGCCTTGTGTTTCGGGTGGAAGTAAACCAGAAAGCAAGCGAGCTGAGAGAAAGGTGAGAAATGCACATGTATTTTCATTAAAATGAGCAGCTTTCCCGCGGCATCTCGTTGTTAACATGTTTCTTTCACGTACTAAATTTGTATTTGCAAAAGTTTTGATGGTCTTTAAGAGTGCATTCCTTTGAAATATTTCGCTTTGTCTTTCTGCATTCAGAGGAAGAAAGACGCGCTGGAAAGTCCTGACATTTGTGTCCCCGTAGTCGAGCCCGAGCCTAAACGTAGAAGAAGCAAGGAGCCAACTGCATCTTCTTCTTTAGTTAATGCAGAAAAACGGCCACAAGCAGCAGAACTCGTTCATGAATCAGAGCCACCAGATGTGTGCGAAGTCGAGGGAAATCCGCCTGCAGAGCAAGTTGGGGAAAGTGCCGGTGCGAGTGAAGAGTGCGTGAGCTGCGTCGTTCTTCGAAATGAAAAGAGGAAGCTAAGCAACACAGTAAAGTCGTTGCGGGAAAAGCTTATAGAAAAAAGGAAGGAACTTACAAAGATAGAGAAGAAAGTAGAAGGTAAGTCGTTCTCAGAAGTGGGATATGTTATTTATTTATACGAAAAATAATATTTTTCCCGCGAATTCAACATGGCCGCCGAATTATTCGCGGGAAACACGAAGTGGAAAGTATGCTTCTGCAGTGTTCATGTTGGGAGCTTTACCTGTCCTTCATTGAGCTGCTCTAGCAAATTTAAACGGCAAAAATTTGGAAAATCTTGTGCTGTACGGGAGTTGAGTGAAGCTTTTGAAAACACACCTTCAAAAGGTCTCATGAGTTTTGAAGTACAGCTTTTGGCTTTTATAAGCTGCATATAACTTGAGTAGTAATATTTTGTGCAGTTTGCTCTGTGAAGTTGTCTCTCTAAGAAAGTATTTTCCTAAAATTCATATGCATATCCTTAAAGTAACATATTAATTAAAAATCGGGGTCCCTTTTTCAGAAATGCAAAGTCATGATCAGGAGGTTTTCAACAAGGTAGATTTTGTCGAGGAGAGTGGTGTAGATTTTGGAGATCCATTTGCAGAGGAGAGTTGCATGGAAGAGGCCCAGGAAGGAACTGATGATAGCACATACGAGACAGAGGAGGAACCCACAACTGAGACAGAATCAGAGGACGAAGGGCTCTTAAATGCAAGTCAATATAAAAGGTTAGTTTGGCCTGTTTTACAAGAACAATTTGAGTCCGAAAGATTATGATAGTACAGAAAAGCACGACTGTGATTTTTCTAGAGCATAATCAGTCAGGCCCTGGCGATAGTGCACTTGTCGCTTTTTATCATTCTGTGTACATGCAAACTGTTATGAGCTCAATTTATTAAACCGAAGTACTAGCGAAATTGATGGACTCTTATCTATAATAGAAAAGGGAAACGAGACAAAATACAACAAAAGTGGCCTGATTAGTGCCAGGTCCCTAACTTACAGTGTAGTTCACTTGTGCCAGGTAGGACCTGACTGATTGTGCTCTAATTTCTACCTCACTTGACTGCCGGGTGTTGTCCAAGGAAACTTAAAATGTGAGGTGTCAAATTTTGTTTTATTTATTTTTCATACACAGCTGGTTAGTAATAAAACAAACAAACAAAATCATATCATTTGAAAATGACGAATAACATGCCAAACAGATGTATTTGTGTATTTGGTTACAGGGTCTCATTGAAAGGAACAAACCTGCGTACAGAGCCGAAGCATATTGTGTTTCTTTCGCAGCTTCTGCTATTGTTTGGTTTCTGCCGTAGTTGCAAGGCAGACAACCCAATGGTAGATGTTGATCAAGTTGGAACTGAAGCAGTTGTGACCAGCACCTGTTCAAACCCCAAGTGTCCCAATCCAAAGACCACATGGCACAGCCAGCCACCAATGCCTGGAACAAAATTACCAGCTGGTAATTTTCTTCTGTGTATGGCCATCTTGCTAGCTGGGGCATCAGCCTCCAAAGTGTTTACAGTCTTTGCACACATGGGTCTTGGCTGCATATCTCTCAACACTTTCTTCAAATACCAGAGGGTAAGTACATGTAGTCATAAAAACATTGTGCAACATAATTAGTGGACCCCTATTCTCTTGCCCATGATTTTCCACCCATCTAAGTACAATCTGCCATACTGTCTCTAGACTGTTTTATGGTATATACCATTTGTTCGGAAAAATTTCTTTAATTGTTCTTTTTTAATAACCAGAGCAAACTGTTCCCTACAATTTTGCTGTACTGGGAGAAGTACCAAAAGCAGATGTTGGAGAAAGTGAAAGAAGTGAAAGATGGGATCATCATTGCAGGGGATGGACGCCATGACAGTATGGGGCACTGTGCCAAGTATGGTGCTTACACCATATTTTGCTGCACCATTCCAATGATTCTGCACTTTTCACTTATCCAGGTATGAGATTCAAGTTTGTATGATTTGATATAAGGCTGCCCCGAACTTTCTGAATTTTAACGGAAGTAAGTAATGTTACAGAAATGACTTGTAAAAAAGGCCTATGTTTTCAATCCTTTCAAGAAAAAGGCAAATAAGGAAATTCCACAATAAACAGTTGGAACAACTTTTTCATAAATGAAACCTGCAACCTTTCCCCCAAGAATTTTTAAATTAGACTGCTGCATTCAGCATAAAAAATGTTACCAGCCATATATTCATTTTCTTTTATATCTACAATTGACAGAGAAATCAAGCTGGGAGCAGTCCAGCCATGGAATTTATGGGGTTCAAGTCATGTATGGAGTTTCTGATTGGATATGGCTTACTTATCACCGCATTTGTCTCAGATCGACATGTCTCAATTGCAGCCTACATGAGGAAGACCCTGACAACAATTACTCACTACTTTGACATATGGCATTTGAAGAAAAGTAAGTGAAAACCTAATACAATCAATAAGTAAATTAAAAGTGTATTAGTTGCAGAGAATCTGAAGTGATATTATCATTTCTTTTGAATGGCAGCATTATTACTAATTAGCACAGAAGGTGGCAATGGTTGCTGTGACCTCCTTCATTGCAAAATAGACTAAGCATCAGCCAAGATCTTACAACAACTATTGAAAAGACATCCATTTACAGGCATAAACAACTGTACACCCTTTATGTTTTGTTTCTTTATTGGTGGGCTATGAAAATGTACATGTAGACTAATTTAATATATCAGTAGGTGTGTAGTATCTCCTTTCTCCTCTTTTCATCCTAGAAATAAGGAAAGTCCTGTCAAAACTGTGTAAGGAAAAGGGTTGTGAATGTATAGCAGAATGGATAAAGCCCTGTGAGAATCATTTATATTGGAGTGCCACTACTACATTCAGTGGAAATGGCAATGTCATCTATGCAAAGTTCCGGTCCTTCATGAGTCATATAATCAACAAGCACTCTCATCTGTCTGATCCACTGTTTAACAAGTGCTTTCATGGTATAATTCAACCAAGGAAATGGTTGAAGGCTGGTATGTACTGGAATTGACTATAGTACAATCATTAGGATAAATGATGCTCTTGGGCATTTATAAAAAAAAATCTTTACTGAAAGTAACATTTTATGTTGCAATAATATAAAGGAATTAACAAGGTTAACTCATGATGCTTTGACATTGGTATATTTGTTTTTACTTATGCAGGTTCACAAGCCTATGAAAAGTTGTGCAGTGTGTTGAACAACATTAATTTGGTGAAGGGAATCAAACAAGCTTCCCCTTTTGCACAAACAAGTTGCCTTGAGGGGTTTCATTCAGTTTTAAATCATTTTGCTCCAAAAATGATTGCCTTTTCCTATGTTGGAATGTACTGCAGGTATGATAATGCACTGTAATAAATAACTGTGGATTTTATTGATATTAGTGGGTGGAAGTACATAGCTAGACATTGTTGAGACAATTGTTTTGTGTAGCCCATTTCCTCTCATCATACACCAACTCAAGGGAAATTGTAACATTGCAATGTCTTTTCCTGCAGGCATATTCTTGCTGCAGTGCATTTCAACTTTAATCTGCATAGAGATGTGAGAACACGGAACTCTGACAATGCTGGGCAAGTGAAATTCACGTACCCAAAATTCAAGAACGGTGAAGCAACTGTGCGGGACATAAGAATCTCTCAGAACTTCGGTGAGTCTGCAGTGAAAATTAAAGTGCATCAACCCAGTTTTCTTTCCTTTGTTTTAGGATATTACTACAAGGCTGAATATTGAATAAGTGCCCTCCTATAATCACTCTTACCCCTTCCCCCCCCCCCCCCGCCCAACCACCAAATCCAGCTTGTAAACGTCAACCTAATTCCATAGAACTCAATCCTTCTCCTTTGCTCTTGGTTGTAGATTATGCGGAGGAAATCTTTCAAACATTTCTCAGTGCATCCAATGATAATCTGAAAGGGGGTGCAGCCAAATTAAAGCAAATAACTCCTTTACCGATGAACTCAATGCTGGAGAGGGAGTCCAAAACTGATGCAATAAAGAAGAAAACAGACAGAAGTAAGAAGGTTGTGGAAGATGTCCCCCCTACCACACCTGGTAAGAAAGCACATATTCGATTTCTTCACTTGTCTGTGGGGGAAAGGGTTGGCATGCCCAGAGAAGAATAGCAGCATGTTGTGTAGAGACTTACAAGAGACACTACCACTACCACCCGCAGAAGGAAGTGGGGGGGGGGGGAGGTGGGGTATCAAAGGAAAAATACACGTCACTGTAGATGTGTAAAGTTTGAATCGCTTATCCAGATGAGGTCCTTACAGAAAAACCACTCTGTATGGGTATTGTAAATATTCTTAGGAAATACAAGTTGTGAGGCAGGTGGCATAATAACTCATTAACTGTCGCTGTCACTTATATGCCTTCAGATCACCCCAAGTCAGAAATATTCTGAAATCACACACATTTGTTTACAAACTTGCTTTTATTTTGCCATCACATCTGCCATGGAGGGTAATAGTAATATATGGGGCATTTCATTACTTTTTAGTGGATCAAGTTCAGGAACAAGCTCTTGGAAACACTCAAACTGCAGCCAAGAAGAGAAAAGCACCACCAAAATGCTCACTTTGTGGACATCCAACTAAGGGACACAGCAAAGTTACCACTTGCCCCAAGAATCAAAGAAAACAATAGTTTTAGGAATTTTGCTTTTTTGCTGATAAACACCTTTTATGGCCAGTTTCATGGCAAGAATTCTGTTTCAAGAGTGCCCAGTGTCTATGATTTTAATACTATAAACATGTAAATTCAAAAAGTAGTTTTATTGCCAGTTTCATGACAGGAATTCCGAGGAACAAGGTTGCATGATGTTTACGATTTCAATACAATAAATATGTAACCATTTGAAATAAAAATTTGTTTCGCTGTTAACTAAGTCACTTTACATGTATATGTTATGTTTATGTTCCTGACCATGGAAATAAGATTTTAAATGTTCTCCTCATCTAACTCGAATCCAATAAATTGTTCATCCTTTGAGCAAGGAAATGTTTTCCTGATGGCGTCGTACGCACAGGCAGGCAAGGGATACCTCTTATTCCCCAAGAATCCATATACCAGCCGAGAAAATTCCCGATAGGCAACACTCCTTAAAAAACTGCAAATAAAAAAGCAGATGCAATGTCAATTATTTCATAGATTGTACAACATTCCAAAGAAAAATATATTCAGAAATGAAAGGTAAGGTGTATTATTTGGGTGAAGAGTAGAGAAAAGCATGAAGGACAAGTGCAGTCACTTTTGATTGCTTTGGGCTGTAGGGTGCAACAAGAGAAAAGCACAGCTTGAGTCTCAACAAATTGTCAAGGACCACATATTAAGGGGACTTCAAAAATATTCAGTGCCAGACTAGCCACGAACTATTATGCCATTTATCACAAGTAACTGTCATCTTTTTTGTAAGTTATGAACTTATTCAACTGGAGCATCATGTATCATGACACCAGAAACTCGGACTACTCTTTGCTTCACAGATTGATGTAAAATGGTCAAATGTTTTTGGCACATTTACTGACCTCGAACCCAGTTAAGAACATTTGTCTCCAAACATTGAGGATTTTCATTTGTACCTTCAAAATTTATAACGCCAGCAAAGCCTATCTTGCATCTGTATGCAGCTATCAAATGAGCACAATTGACAAATATATTATACAAAAGTTTCTTACCTTTCCTCCGATCCAGTCTGTTTATACGTTTTCTTGCTTTTCAATCTGTACTTGCCAGCTGCCAATCTTAGGCTCCATTTCTGGAGGCAAACAGGCTTAAATCCAGGATGCTGGGTGATGCAAGTAAGCTTGGTGCCTTGGGGAAAATCCTGGATGACAATGTCGCTCTCCAAAGCTTCGACGCATCCGTCTAAATCACAACAGCAATAGCATTCACTGATGTTTTGCAAACATTCAAGGCTGCATTTGCCACAATGACACCTAAGAAATAAAATACCAAACAAAATTTACAAAGAAGAACAGCTAAAATAATAGTAGAATATGCACCCGACAACTGTAAACTTGCAAATGGCGCGTCGCTAGCAACGCAAAACAATGCCTACTAACCATTCTTTGATTTCCTCTGATCCACTTAATCGGTTTTGAAGCTTCTTCTCTAGTTCTTCCTCCGTTTTTCTTTCCTCTTCATATTGAGCCAGCCATTCCTCGTCTGCCATCGGCTCATTCGCATAGGCATCTGGTTCATCATCTGAGGTTTTGTGTTCGCTCAGGTTTGATGAACCCTCGACTTCTAAGTCGTACTCGACCTCGACCTCTGCGGCCTGAGAGTCCGAGCTAGTCATAGCTAGAATCGCTGGACGACATTATAAGTACGTTTGAATATTCAAACTTTTGTTGAGTCAAATAAAAGTTCTTTTGACGAAAAACTAACCCTCAGTACTCTATCCCACACACAAAACAACGTGAGAGTTTATACTGGAGCGACGCTGGCAATGGCCTGGAATGACGTCACTAGTCCCATTCTCCCGAATGCTCGGTCGTGCTCTTAACAGCGCCAACTTTAAAAATTCGTAAAAAATTCGGGTTTTAACCGAATTCAAAAATTTTTGCGACATTTTTCCCAATTCCATACAGAGATTTGATTAGGCGAAAAAACTGTTTTGGGGTTATAGGCACTTTAAGGAACTATTTTGCATTTTTTTCACCTTTTTCATCACCGATTGATTCTAGATCTCACAATGTTGCCACCCACAATATTTATAGTTGAATAATTCATATTCATATTTCGCAGCATCGAGGTCGTACATTTTTTTTTTCCTCAAGGATCACTATTACATGACAAATCACATTGCTTAACTTTCTGTTCAGCTGTCACAAGACGGGCTCTGCGCTCTTTAGCTTGCTATATCCAACTGATACTTGTCTAATTCTGTACTTAATTAAGTCCCACAAGGTCCATTTGTCATTAACATCGTTGAATTTGTCAAGCCAATCGGGATAATTCAGAGATGAGTTGAATATAAGTAGCGTCCTCTAAAAGGCTAGAGTTGAATTTCCAATAAGAAGGACCAAACTTTTCTTGCGTTCGACAGAATGCAGTTCTAATTGCATGATGCATAAAAATTTGAGATCTGTGTAGCTGAGGATTCCTATCTATTAGGCATTGATTGATGACCATATTGTTGGTGCACTGCTTAGATTTCTTTTTCCCTTGCAATGTGGTACTGTGATGAAGCGAAGGCAGACAACATGGAGTGAATTTAATCCCTACACAGAGTATTCCTGGATTGACTGATCCATTAGATTGGTTGAAAATTCCAATCTGTAGTTATTGCAGTGAACAGCCTTATTGTGGAGCAATCCTTAGATTTTTCCCTTGTTCTATGATACTGTAACCAAGGTATATGCTTGTTAGGGCAAAGTTTTTGCTGAGGAATCCTATCTGTTTGGCATTGATTGATTACCTTGTTGTAGGGGCTTTACAGCCCCCAAGGAACAAGCCCTCAGTTCCATGGAGGCTTCTCCCTCTCAATTGTTTTTCCAGTGTTTCATCATGTTATTACTAGCTTATATGAAGTCTAATTTGGTCAAGTATTTGTACTGGGGTAACTTATCTCTTATTTATATTTTTTTCAGAGAACTGCTTCACTTGATGACAACCTCACCATCTTTGCGCAACCACATGTTGTCATTACAGAAGATTTTCAATTCCACAAACTCTCTAATATATGTCCTTTTCAAGCTAAGTAAAAAACAGTTCAAAAACATGAGTGATGCTACTTTTACTACTTCCATCATAGTCTGTGGTATCTAGAAGGAAAGCATCAAGTTTAGAGTTTGAAACTTGCAACTTTGGATTTGAGGCTAGGCCTTAGAAATGCCAGTCAGCTATAAGGCATTGATTAATTAATCACTTCACAGTAGATGCAATAATTTTTAATATAATTTCTTTTGCCTTGCTCTCCAGCATTGCGAGGGAGTGAATTTAATCCCCACACAGAGTATTCGTGGATCCACTGATCCACTGGATTGGTTGAAAATTCCACTCTACGGCTCCTGCAGCGCCCTTATTGTGGGTGCAATCCTTGGATTATTTTCCCTTGTTCTATGGTACTGTGATCAAGGTATGTGTCATTTGGGTGCAAAGTTTTCTGCTGAAGAATCCTATTTGTTAAGCATTAATTGATTACCTCATTGTCAGTGCAATGCTTCAATGCTTCAATTTTTCCTTGTTCTTTGGTACTGTGATCAATGTATATACCAGTTAGGCACAACGTTTTTTTCTTCCAGAATCCTACCTGTTAGGCACTGATTGATTTACCTTAAGTAATAGTCAGTGCAATGTTTAAATTTCTCTTTTTTCCCTTGCTCTGCGGTACTGTGATCAAGGTTTATGGCAGTTAGGTGCAAAGCCTTTTGCCAAGGAATCCTATCCATTAAACAAGTCACAACAAAATTCTTCACTTTAATCACATATTTTCATTCTACATGTAAACAATAGCTAATAATGGTAGAGCTTTTTGGCAGAGTGTGCACTACTCCTGTAATTTCTGAAAAATTGTCAAAACTTCAATTGTATTCATGAACATGGTATGCACCTGTAGAATGCATGTAGATCTACATTTAGAGGCTTTTCATTTACTTTTTGTTTTTCGTTAAATTAATTGACAACTGCATGCAATACAATCATTTGAATACCAGTACAATATTTCAGTTCTGGGTCATTTAAACGCTGAAAAAATGCCAGGAAAATTTTGTATTGCAAACCCTGGTTCTAACATTAATTACAGTATTGTTGAAATCTTTAAAATACAAAAATATAATAATTAATGTTTTTAGGCAAAGTGTGCCTCGCAATAATCAACCATCCTCACAGATTTGAAATGGGCAAAAAGCACCCCTTATTTTCTCTGCCTATGCATTTTAAAAGTGAAAACAAGCTTGCTGATATGGTGGACATTCTTTGTGAAGTACAAGAAACACTGAATGTACTGTGGCAGAGACAGGAACCAAAACAAATGATGAGCCTGGAAATTTCATTCTACGTGATTTCAGCTGCCCTTTTGGTGGAGATCAATTGACACATCTCAGGGCAACTTCTGCCAAACACTTGAGAGCTGGCTGTCACACCCCTACAGACCATCTAGAACTCACAGAGCCAGACATTATTTAACTCTGTCAGGCATTGCAAAATTTATTCCTGGTTAGGAAAAAATAATATTGTAAAATTTATTTTTAATGTGTTACATAAGATTTGCTTGTTGTTTCCAAACAAACTGTTAGAGAGATGACATTGAAAGCCTAGTCGACACTAAACAATTTGTCCACTTTTCAAGCAACATACATTTTTTTCACCAAGTTCATTATTGGACATGAATAGATTCTTTCATACTCAAATAATAAATATTAATATATTGCAACTAATGGACCTGTTAACAAATTAACGAATAATTCTCTAAAACTTAAACGTTCCATACCAATTTATTAATAAAAACATTACATATACTCATCTAATAAAGAAGTTGTTTCTGCAGTTTGTGAATGACACACTGATGAAGACTTAGTCAGTCAGAGAAGTGGGCACATTGAAATACTTCTGTGAAAGAAATGTAAAAAGGATGTCGATGCATTTCAAGATTTTTTTCCCTGTCAGTTGGAAAAGCCTATTTAGTGGCAGCAGCCCTCATTGACTATTTTGGAATGGATTACACCACAAACCAGCCAACAGAACAAATACCTCCACAGGACAAGACAAGAGCAAACCAAGTGGAATATTTTGAGTAAACCTTTGCTTCCCTTTTTGACAGGCAAGTTCTTCACTGCAACATTCTACTGACAGTGCCAGTGAATGTGTTGCAACTGTGTTGCATATTAATGTAAAAAATGACCGCTTTTCAATTTAGTTTTCAGTTCCAGCATTATTTTCAGGTTCGTTTGGGTGATAAGACTCACGAGAAGGTCTTTGATTCCATTGCCCAAGTTAATAAAGCCATGAGAGTTGCAGCTCCTGGAACAGAAGGGTCTAGGAGCAGAAGGCTGAAAAGAGGAGACAACGTTAAGATTGTGCTCACACCAAAAATGAAATTCAAGACATACCAAAACTAATTTCTACTGTGCAAAGTATGATGTAAACCTCTGTGAGCAACCACATTTTCACAATTGACCCGCTCAATTGAAACTAACACAGGCTTTAATAGCTTCCTTTTTCCATAATTTCTTTAATAGCCATCTCTTATGTGATATGACACTGCTTCAATGCACTTCCCGAAGACAAGATACAGATTAGCTTGTTTAGTAAAGTTGACATTGTCTACTAATTTCAAACAAACTTTATCCATTTTTGGCTAGTTTTCAAATTTCAGGAGTATCTCTGAAAAAGCACTTTCTGCAGACAATATAAGAATTAGATTTTTTACAAAAGCAAACAATGTCTACAAATTCAACAAACATTTTAACCATTTTGGGTCAATTTTGAATTTCCAGGAGTACATATGAAAATCAATTATTTTCTTTAAGGAAAAAGCCTCATTGGCTGAACAGTTGTACAACATGAATAGCTTATAAAATATCCTTCTTGATAATGTATACAAGGCTTTGTAAAATTGCAAAATGTCTTCAGAATTTGTCAGAATGACCACAAGCTTGGCCACATTCTTCGTATGTACATGAGAGACTACCAATCACACCTAACCAGGGAAGGAAGTGGGGATTTTCTGCTTTTGGTAAGTTTACTGTTGCAGGACTGAGGAGGGGTAAATTTTTTCAGCCTGGGCTGAACAAATGCCTGTCTTCATTCTTAATTGGTCCCATTAAGATTTTGCCCCCACCCTAACCCTGGAGGTAAGGCAAGTGAATTTCCTGGCATACTGTCCTAACAAAAAGCTTACAGCTCTGAAAGTAAACTTGTCCATCCCTGAAACAAGTGTTAAGGACCTTTTCCTCTCTCAGAAGAATTCTCGCGTGGTGTGTTGGAATGATTGCAGCCAGTTTACAATTCTTTGGGGGCTGAATGGATGCCGTTTAGGACCCCTCCTGGAGAGTCTCCACGAGTGTTGGGGTTTTCCAAGTCTGCTTTTCACCCTTACAGGGGTGAACCTGGAATGCATTGCTTTTCTTCGGGGTTGAAATGCTGTTAGTCTCACTTATGGGGTGGTCTTAGATTGTATCGTTTTAATTCTATCCATTTGACTGGCAACCTCTTCCCAGGCATGACATTAATAAATTGATTGTTTTCCCCACAGAACAAAAATGGTGACACCTTCACCGCGGCTGCATTCTTTGCACACTTGAAGAATATATTCTTTGGACTGATGGGAAAACTGGTCTCAGTGAATACGCTTCATTCCTCTTTCATCACTTGAGCATATTCGCAACAAAAAGTCGGCACTACTGAGATTTAAAATGTCTAGAAAAGGTCCTTTAGTGAAATAATTTGGTGATTACAATTCTTTGCTCATGTTGACTCAAGGCCACAATGAATATTGTTTGAAAGATCAAGCTCGTAAAGCCAGATTCTCATGTGAAATATACAGACATTCCCAGAGTAGTCACTCAATAAAAATCAATATCAGAAAACCACTCGATAACTTGATGACAATCAATAAATTGAATTCACGTGTTATCGATGTTATCAGTCACTCAATAAAACTCCATACTCAGGCTGGCTGGGTTCAAAATTGTAGATTTAATCATTTTATCGGATTCATTGCTCGAGTTTGTTCGTTAGTTTACGCTTCAAAAACTGCATCAGTTGACACCCGCGTTTGACTGTGACTTTCTAATTGTGGATTTCATAGATGTACACTAAAAATGAAATTAAGATTGATCAGTACCCATTTCGAAGTCACAATACTTGTTCAAGCCCCGAAGTCGGGCTGAAGTTCGCTTAGCGGGCGAGAGTAAATTTACGAGGCCACACATTGTGTTTATGCAATTTTATTCCTGATTTAAGCTAGAATTGATAAATTTGGTATTTACAGGGTTCATACCCTTTTTCAGAAACAAATTTCCAGGACTTTTCACTGGACTCAGATTGATTTTTCCAGGACTCTAAAATTCACATTAACCCTTTCACTCCCAAGATCTTAATGTTAATTCTCCTTACTGTCTGCCACACATTTCATATTTTTTACTTGAGTTTAACAGATTTGCAGAATTTTTTAGGACCCGTAGCCCTTTTCCAGGACTTTCCAGTCCTGGAAAATGCCTCAATAAATTTCCAGGACTTTCCAGGTTTTCCAGGACCTGTACGAACCCTGTATTTATCGATATCATTGACTAAGTTGTATCGATTGTTATCGCGTATTATCGATAATCGATTTTGTCAAGTGACTACCATGGGACACATTGTAATCGGCTCGGGAGCAAATCAACAAAAGCACATCCGTGGGACTAGCAAAATTCTTTCTTAAGTCAGCTATTTTCTTTCTATTGCGTTTTGATTTATCTGTTGTTGTTTGTTTTGTTTTTGATTGGTGATAATAATTTTGTAACAAATAGTGTTTATTGTTGTGATTGCGTGACCGTCAATATCTCTTTGTTTTGTGCGACATATCGATTAGTTGTCGGCATTACCTTTCATTTGGACACGTGTAAGTTACAAGCACATGTAGAAGAACATTGATCGAAGGATCGTCGAAGATACCATTGTAATAGGACGGGGAAAGAGGTATGTTATGTAGTTTGTCCTTTAATTTAGACCCTGAAATGTATACCACTTAATCGAAGGCAGATTTGTTACGCTTAAGGATATTTGTGTTGCTTAGATTTATGTATATGCAGGCCCTGCGTGCTCGAGTTAAGAACATTTAGAGTAGCATAGATTTATAGTAATAGCTTTATTCTGCTCGTTGTATTTCAGTTTTTACGAGCTTTCAAGTCCAATAAACCAATTGACAACGATAGATGCTTGGAGGTTCCGTCATTTATAAAACATTTCTCCGATGCGGCACTGGTAATAAATTCAAAGATCGATTGATGTCAGCGTCCGCCCCGTTACAGTAAAAACTCTTTCGAAAGAAACTGATCGATCCATTGGATAAAGTTCTATAGGAATAGGATCTAGTAGAGTTCGAAATCTTACCAAAAAGGGAAAGACTTATCATTTACAAATACTCGAGGCTCAAAGGTTGTCCGCCCAACGATCATGGCGAAAACAGCTCAACAGAGTGATAAATGTCATAGCGGATACGATGAATCTAAATCTCTTAATGAGCGAAAGAACGTTTCTGGAAGCAAAAATGAAAATTCTTAGCGCAGCAAACGAAAAATTGTATGACTTTCTGGAGGGCAATTACGATGCGAAGAAAGAAGCATTGATGAAATTTGAGTCTATTGAACGCAAACATTCCGACACGTTAAGAAAAGTAAACGAAAGGATGTGCAAACTAAAACAAGAAACTGGAAGCGAAAAATCACGCATTTCTAGGCGCTCTAGCCAAGACTCTCACAGCCAAAAGTCAAACGGATCATCAGCCGCTTCTTCGTTAGTGAAAAGGACCGCTATTGCTGCACATGTCGCGAGGCTGAAAACTGAACTGGAATTTGCCGATGCCGAGGCGCAAAAAACTAGTGCTTTGAAAGAGCACGAAGATGAACTGAAGAGGTTTAAACTCACCAAAGAATTGGCGGTCGCAAAGGCAGAAATGGAGGCTGTAACTAAAAACGAAGACGAGATTGTCGCGAAAGAAAGTTTACCAGATGAAATTGACAAAAACTACGTCCTTCAAAATTATCTGAGAACACAGGTGTCATGTGTGACAAATGTTGACAATTCGACTGTGGAGACGAAAGTAGAATCTGTAGACTGGCCTCTAGAAGAAAGTCCCAGCAACAATGGTATTCCTGTGGTAAACAACGAGCCCATAGCTACTCCTTCGAAAATTAATCTCACTGACGAGACCATTAGCTCACCCAAACAGGAGCCGGCGATCCGTACTCCTAATTCACTAAATCCGTTTGCACCCAAGTTTGAAGCCGGTTCATTTCCAAGATACGATCCATATTACACTGGACTACGAGCCATACAAATACCAAGAAGCCAAGACAAGTGACTCACCTCACAAATCCACCGTTGAAGATCTGCTAACTAGATTAGCCAACATTCTATCTCAGCGACGATTACTCTTCCACTTCCCGAACCAGAGATCTTTAGCGGCGACTTGTTACACTACCCGGTATGGCTGAAGTCCTTCGAGACCATAATAGAAGGGCAGACAGAGAAGGTGTCTCAGAGACTGTACTATCTTGGAAAGTACACGACAGGCAAACCTAAAGAAGTGATCAGTGGCTTACTGCTATTGGAGACTGAGAAGGCATACAAACAGGCGAGGAAGATCCTATCTGACCGGTTTGGTAACCCCTTCCTCGTTGCAGATGCTTATAGGAAGAAAATTAATGAATGGCCTAAGATTCCTCCCAACAATGGAACGAGCCTGCGAAAGTTTTCAGATTTCCTCATTCACTGCCAGACAGCTACGAACACAATGAAATACCTTAAAGTCCTAGACGATCCGGATGAAAATCAAAGGATGGTTCGCAAACTCCCTTGTTACATTATCGATCGTTGGAGTCGAGAAGTAGACCGCTGGCTTAATAAGGACGAAGATCAACGCCACAGCAAAGTAACCTCATCCGATGTACGTAAAGGCGAAATGGGCTACCCTCTGTTCTCTGTATTCTGCCGTTTCCTTCAAAGGGAGTCTAGAATTGCCTGCAATCCTGTAACAACCGTACGACCTCAGAAAGAAGAAGTCATTAAGGAAGATTCCGATAAGGGACGGAAGTCAAACGGCTTTAATAGAAGAAAACCTCCCAGGTTCAACACCCTCACAACGGAATCCCATGAAGTAACGGACAGTAACACTAACAGCAGGAAGGAAAAGAAGTCTGAAGCTACCTTATGTCCACTGTGCAAGGCATCTCATGACTTGGACGTGTGTAAGCAGTTCCTGAAGAAGTCTGTAGCTGAAAGGAGAGATTTAACAAAGGCAAATCACTTTGCCTAGGATGTCTGAAGTGGGGACACATGAAAAGAATCTGTAGAAGACGACTAGTGTGCAAAACCTGCAATGGCTTCCACCCAGCGATCCTGCTCCCGTTGAAACTGAGCAAAGCAGCCATTCAAGAAATACCCCAGAGGCCACCTTACACCGTGTCAACCTTTCCGATATGAAGAACGTAGGTCCATCCTGTATGCATTCCCTGATAGTTCCCGTATATGGATACACCACAGAAAGGATATCAGGAAGAAGTTGCTAACCTATGCCCTTTTGGATGAGCAATCTGATGCTTGTTTTGTGAAAGAAGATCTTCTCGGAAGATTAGACGTCAACGGACCCGAAGTCGAACTGAAGTTGTCAACAGTCCTAGCAGAGAAGGTAATCAAAAGCCGAAGGATTGAAGGCCTAGTTGTACGTGGCTATAATGAAGACGTAGAAATTCCCCTGCCTAAAAGCTACTCAAGATCATCTACACCAGCTAAGAAGAGTGAGATTCCGAGACCTGAATCCGCTGTTAACTGGCCACACCTTCAGAAGATTTCAGAGAAGATCATGCCCCTAAACGAAGACATAGAAGTCGGACTTCTTATTGGCCTCAACTGTTCGCGCGCCATTAAGCCATTAGAAGTTATTCCAGGAAAGGAAAATGATCCTTACGCCAAGAAAACAGCCCTTGGATGGGGAATCATTGGTGCTGTAAGATCGTCGAATGAAGAAGACGCTGAAACTAAGAGTGACATTCCATGTAATCGTATTGTTACCTGTGAAGTTCAAGGAACGCCAAAGAGAAAGATGTGTCACTTCGCATTCAAAACACAAGTAAAGGAAATGATTAGTCCTAGCGATGTGTCCAAAATGTTTACCCTTGATTTCAATGAACGGCAAGCTGATGAGAAACCTCTATCCATTGAAGACCGAAGATTCCTGAGAACAGTGCGCGAAGGTATCCATCAATCGGCAGACGGTCACTTTGAGATGCCACTGCCTCTACGAAACGAAAACTTGGAGCTGCCGAATAGTAAGGGATTGGCCCTAAATCGCCTTATGAAGCTGAAACGTAGACTGTCAAGTGATGACCAGTTCAGAAAGGATTACTGCAGCTTCATGCAGGACATCATATCCAGTGGTTATGCAGAAAGAGTTCCCATTGATGAGACATCGACGAGCAAACAAGTGTGGTACATCCCACATCATGGAGTGTATCCTAAGAAGAAACCGGGAAAAATCAGAGTCGTGTTTGACTGTAGTGCTCTATGTGATGGTCAGTCTCTGAACCAACAACTACTCCAGGGACCAGATCTGACGAACAGCCTCACCGGAGTTCTGTCCAGATTCCGTCAGGAACGGATCGCTTTTATGTGTGACATCCAAGGCATGTTTCACCAAGTAAAGGTCGACGTGGAACATCGTAACCTCCTGAGATTCCTGTGGGACAATCCAGAGCTGAAGGGAGACCCTGTAGAATTCAGAATGACTGTCCATTTATTTGGTGCCACTTCATCGCCGGGATGTCCCAACTTTGCCCTTAAAACTACTGCGGACCAGTACGAAGAAACCTGCGGCAGCACAGCGGCAGACTTCATCCGAAGAAATTTCTACGTGGATGATGGACTGAAATCAGTACCATCTGTGGAACAAGCCAAACAGCTGATCAAGAACACCAAGTCCCTGTGTCAGAAAGGTGGCTTTCAGCTGCACAAATTTACCTCGAATAGCAGAGAAGTTGTGAGCTCTGTTCCAGAAGAAGATCGAGCAGAAGACGCGAAGGACCATCGCCTCGTCAGTAACGATACCGCTGTTGAACGTGCTCTGGGTGTTCATTGGTGCATAGAATCTGACACACTCCAGTTCAGGATCATAATGCAAGATAAACCCCTATCACGAAGAGGAATCCTGTCAACAGTCAGCTCAGTGTTTGACCCCCTCGGTTTGGTCGCTCCATTCATTCTGGTAGGCAAGCAAATTCTGCAAGAGCTGTGCCGTGATGGTGTCCGCTGGGATGACGAAGTTCCTGACAAGTTAAGACCCAAATGGGAGAAGTGGAGAGCTGAACTTCCGGCTTTAGAAAGGCTCAGAGTAGCAAGATGTCACAAGCCTCAAGACTTTGACAAAGTTATGAACGTAGAGCTGCACCACTTCTCGGACACTTGTCAGAATGGCTATGGGCAGTGTTCCTACATCCGACTGGTTGATGACAAGAATTGTGTTCATTGTTCCCTGGTGAGGGGAAAGTCACGTGTAACGCCCCTTAAACCAGTGACGATACCCAGACGAACTGACTGCTGCTGTCGTCTCATCAAAGATCAGTTGCATGCTGCGGAAGGAACTGGAGTACGCAGAGATGAAAGAAGTCTTCTGGACCGATAGTAGAACGGTGTTAGGATACATCAGCAACGACACCAGAAGGTTTCATGTGTTCGTTGGCAATCGCATCCAAGAAATACGCGAGCGGACATCCCCTAACCAGTGGCACTACGTAGGAACAAAATCCAATCCTGCAGATATCGCCTGCCGCGGTACTGGTGCCCAAGAGCTAATCGACAACACTTTGTGGTGGAATGGGCCGGATTTTCTCTGGAACTCACCTGAAGACTGGAACTCTGTGGATGACACTCCCTCAATTCCTCCAGATGACCCAGAGGTCAGGAATGTTTCTGTAAGAGCAACTCAGATCCAAGAGCCAAAGCTATCATCTCTATTGGAGCGCTTGACTTATTTCTCCAACTGGCATCAACTAAGGAAAGCGATTGCTGTCTGTCTCCGATTGCAACAAAGATTCCAAAAGACAGCTGCTGGAGGACAGAAAGAAAAGAAGAGAAATGAAAGGATCGCTACATACAAGCCGGTTGATGTCAAGGAACTACAACATGCTGAGCTGCAAACCATCAAGATAGTGCAGAACAAAGCGTTCCAAGATGAAATTCAATTGCTGAGGGATGCTAATATCAAATCACCAGCCGCCGACCAAGATGCCAGCAAAGAAAAGATGAAGACGATGAAGAGGTCGAGTTCGCTCTACAAACTTGACCCCTTTCTAGACGAAGAAGGCATACTACAAGTTGGTGGGCGATTGAGACAGTCAAGCATCGCTTATGATGTGAAACACCCTGTCATTCTGCCCAAGAAAGGACATGTGACGAATCTTATCCTCTGCCACTTTCACCAGCTAATTAAACATCAAGGTCGTGGCATTATTCAGAATGAAATCAGATCAAGTGGCTATCGGATTGTTGGTGGAAGTTCCGTAGTGTCCAACCATATTTCCAAATGTGTGTCTTGCCGGAAGCTGAGAGGCCGTCATCAAGAACAGATGATGGCAAACCTACCTGAAGATCGCCTAGAGCCCGCACCACCTTTCACTTTCTGTGCTGTGGACTACTTTGGCCCCTGGCACGTCAGAGAAGGCCGTCGCGAAGTAAAGCGTTACAGAGTGCTGTTTACATGTCTAGCGTCCAGGGCTGTTCATCTCGAAGTCGCGAGCAGTTTGTCTACTGACTCGTTTCTCAATGCCTATCGTCGATTTGTGGGATGCCGTGGCCCAATACAACAGTTGCGATCAGACCAGGGCACGAACTTTGTTGGTGAAAAGAACGAGCTGCAACAAGCGTTATCCACATTGCATCACAAGAAGATACAGCAAGAACTAGCAAAGCGCAACTGTGACTGGATAGATTTCAAGATGAATGTCCCGGAGGCAAGTCACATGGGTGGCACTTAGGAGCATCAAATCCATACTGTTCGAAATGTGTTAGCAACACTCCTCACCCAGCACGTTGCCCAACTTGATGATGAAACCCTCAGAACCTTCATGGTGGAGGCCAAAGCTATCATGAATTGTCGTCCACTGACCGTCAACACGATCAACTCCCCACAAATGCTAGAGTCCCTCACGCCCAACCACCTTCTTACGATGAAGTCTAAGGTGATACTGTCCCCACCTGGTGAATTCCAACGTGCCGATTTGTACTCGAAGAAAAGATGGCGTAGAGTCCAGTACAGTAAACACCCGCATATAAGAACACATGGATTAAGAACATCAGGCTGAAATTTGGCAAATAAAGCACCACTTTTATAAGAACAATATCAGCCTGGAAAAAAAATAATGTTCTTATAAAATGGGAAGGGTGTCAGATTTGCAGATGTACAGTGGACCTCTACTTTAGGCATTTCAAGGGTGGGGCAGCATATGGATCTGCCACAGAACTATACATACACCCTTCTTGTTACTGTTTTGTTACATTACTGATTACAGTAGACCTATTTGAACATTAGGTTTTTAATTATTGTTCCATCAATTTATGTAATTGTCCAAAAACATGATTAAAATTTCTAGCAATATTTTTTATGCTGTACAGCACTGAATTTAAAAAAATTTAAGAACATTTAAGAACATCCTGAGGCTGATTTTTCACTAAGCATCCGATAAATAAGAACACAATCAGTCTGACCTCTGAAATTGTGTGTTCTTATATGCGGGTGTTTACTGTATCTAGCCAACGAGTTTTGGACAAGGTGGAGGAAGGACTATCTAGTCCCTACAGCCAAGGCAGAAGTGCATAGCCACGCAGAGAAACCTGCAGGTGGATGACATCGTTGTTGTTATCAATGACAACTCACCACGAAATTGCTGGAGAATCACCCATGTAGAGGAAACATATCCTGATGATGATGGTCTGGTAAGGAAGGTTCGCATCAAGATTGCCGACCGGAACCTGGATGAAAACGGTCGACCTGCTGGACCACTGACCAGCCTATGCAGACCAGTTCAGAAACTTATTTTGCTGTTGCCCCACGAAGAGAGGGAAGACCAGGGAATCCCCACCCAAGGAGCCATTTTAAAGAACTGTATGGGCTTATAGCCATATCAAGAGATATTGATTTGAACAGTTCCACTTTAATAGTTGATTTAGTTTTAGTTTCTTTGATTAGTTTCGTAAATTTCTAGCGTAATTTAGGGGAGCCATGTAACGAATACTGTTTATTGTCGTGATTGCGTGACCGTCAATATCTCTTTGTTTTGTGCGACATATCCATTAGTTGTTGGCATTACCTTTCATTCGGACACGTGTAAGTTACAAGCACATGTAGAAGAACATTGATCGAAGGATCGTCGAAGATACCATTGTAATAGGACGGGGAAAGAGGTATGTTGGGTAGTTTGTCCTTTAATTTAGACCCCGAAATGTATACCACTTAATCGAACACAGATTTGTTACGCTTAAGGATATTTGTGTTGTTTAGATTTATGTATATGCACGCCCCGCGTGTTCGAGTTAAGAACATTTAGATTAGCATAGATTTATAGTAATAGCTTTATTCTGCTCGTTGTATTTCAGTTTTTACGAGCTTTCAAGTCCAATAAACCAATTGAGAACGATAGATGCTTGGAGGTTCCGTCATTTATAACACATTTCTCCGATGCGGCGCTGGTAATAAATTCAAAGATCGATTGATGTCAGCGTCCGCCCCGTTACAAATTTGGAATGCTTTGATGACTCACTCATTAATTCTCTTTGGAGCTCAACAAAATATCAAAACCTTTGCTTCATGTTTAATTTTTTTCCATGACAGGTTCAGGTTTGATAAATAATAGTTTGCTTTTGTTTTGTTTTTTCCTTCCAGTGACTGTATCGATGCTCTCAAATCCTCTCTGGCTTCAGCACTGCGACATTCAACAAGACATATAACAAGCTCAGCACACATATGATCAATGTACTACAAATGAGAGAAAGGAGTTTGCTGTCAACCTGGCCAGAGAGTTTGCAGAGGCAAGCCAGGAAGACGGAGGCATAGCCACGGAAGAAAGGGACTCTCCCCTGCCAGTTTCAACTGGGAGATTTTGTGGCCTGCATGGAAGAAACCAGCGTTGTGAAAGCACCAAAAATTTGGCTTGGCCAGGTTCATTGTGTCCAGGAAAATGCTGGGAAATGTCCAGGGAAATACCGGAAGATTTACCACTGGAAAACATTTGCAGAGCTTCATAACATTCCATGAGCGAAAGCTTTCCTTCACAAGCCATCATCGACTCTTCACTTAGAATCGGAATGTTGTTGTCTAAAAAATTTGAACACAGTTCTTCATTTAAGTCAGAATCTTGCTTGGCTGTGTAAGTTCTGGTAATAATCTCTTAGCTCATTCATTATGGATTGTGGGTTAACCGTTATTTTTCCTTTAGAATCAAAAAGCCAGCGAATGGTAGCTTGACTGGATCTTCAGTTCTCTAGATTAAGGAACTATTTTGCATTTTTTTCACCTTTTTCATCGCCGATTGATTCTAGATCTCACAATGTTGCTGCCCACAATATTTATAGTTAAATAATTCATATTCATATTTCGCAGCATCGAGGTCGTACAATTTTTTTTTCCTCAAGGATCACTATTACATGACAAATCACATTGCTTAACTTTCTGTTCAGCTGTCGCAAGACGGGCTCTGCGCTCTTTAGCTTGCTATATCCAACTGATACTTGTCTAATTCTGTACTTAATTAAGTCCCACAAGATCCATTTGTCATTAACATCATTGAATTTGTCAAGTCAATCAGGATAATTCAGAGATGAGTTGAATATAAGTAGCGTCCTCTAAAAGGCTAGAGTTGAATTTCCAATAAGAAGGACCAAACTTTTCTTGCGTTCGACAGAATGCAGTTCTAATTGCATGATGCATAAAAATGTGAGATCTGTGTAGCTGAGGATTCCTATCTATTAGGCATTGATTGATGACCATATTGTTGGTGCACTGCTTAGATTTCTTTTTCCCTTGCAATGTGGTACTGTGATGAAGCGAAGGCAGACAACATGGAGTGAATTTAATCCCTACACAGAGTATTCCTGGATTGACTGATCCATTAGATTGGTTGAAAATTCCAATCTGTAGTTATTGCAGTGAACAGCCTTATTGTGGAGCAATCCTTAGATTTTTCCCTTGTTCTATGATACTGTAACCAAGGTATATGCTTGTTAGGGCAAAGTTTTTGCTGAGGAATCCTATCTGTTTGGCATTGATTGATTACCTTGTTGTAGGGGCTTTACAGCCCCCAAGGAACAAGCCCTCAGTTCCATGGAGGCTTCTCCCTCTCAATTGTTTTTCCAGTGTTTCATCATGTTATTACTAGCTTATATGAAGTCTAATTTGGTCAAGTATTTGTACTGGGGTAACTTATCTCTTATTTATATTTTTTTCAGAGAACTGCTTCACTTGATGACAACCTCACCATCTTTGCGCAACCACATGTTGTCATTACAGAAGATTTTCAATTCCACAAACTCTCTAATATATGTCCTTTTCAAGCTAAGTAAAAAACAGTTCAAAAACATGAGTGATGCTACTTTTACTACTTCCATCATAGTCTGTGGTATCTAGAAGGAAAGCATCAAGTTTAGAGTTTGAAACTTGCAACTTTGGATTTGAGGCTAGGCCTTAGAAATGCCAGTTAGCTATAAGGCATTGATTAATTAATCACTTCACAGTAGATGCAATAATTTTTAATATAATTTCTTTTGCCTTGCTCTCCAGCATTGCGATCAAGCTAAGCCACACAACAGGGAGTGAATTTAATCCCCACACAGAGTATTCGTGGATCCACTGATCCACTGGATTGGTTGAAAATTCCACTCTACGGCTCCTGCAGCGCCCTTATTGTGGGTGCAATCCTTGGATTATTTTCCCTTGTTCTATGGTACTGTGATCAAGGTATGTGTCATTTGGGTGCAAAGTTTTCTGCTGAAGAATCCTATTTGTTAAGCATTAATTGATTACCTCATTGTCAGTGCAATGCTTCAATGCTTCAATTTTTCCTTGTTCTTTGGTACTGTGATCAATGTATATACCAGTTAGGCACAACGTTTTTTTCTTCCAGAATCCTACCTGTTAGGCACTGATTGATTTACCTTAAGTAATAGTCAGTGCAATGTTTAAATTTCTCTTTTTTCCCTTGCTCTGCGGTACTGTGATCAAGGTTTATGGCAGTTAGGTGCAAAGCCTTTTGCCAAGGAATCCTATCCATTAAACAAGTCACAACAAAATTCTTCACTTTAATCACATATTTTCATTCTACATGTAAACAATAGCTAATAATGGTAGAGCTTTTTGGCAGAGTGTGCACTACTCCTGTAATTTCTGAAAAATTGTCAAAACTTCAATTGTATTCATGAACATGGTATGCACCTGTAGAATGCATGTAGATCTACATTTAGAGGCTTTTCATTTACTTTTTGTTTTTCGTTAAATTAATTGACAACTGCATGCAATACAATCATTTGAATACCAGTACAATATTTCAGTTCTGGGTCATTTAAACGCTGAAAAAATGCCAGGAAAATTTTGTATTGCAAACCCTGGTTCTAACATTAATTACAGTATTGTTGAAATCTTTAAAATACAAAAATATAATAATTAATGTTTTTAGGCAAAGTGTGCCTCGCAATAATCAACCATCCTCACAGATTTGAAATGGGCAAAAAGCACCCCTTATTTTCTCTGCCTATGCATTTTAAAAGTGAAAACAAGCTTGCTGATATGGTGGACATTCTTTGTGAAGTACAAGAAACACTGAATGTACTGTGGCAGAGACAGGAACCAAAACAAATGATGAGCCTGGAAATTTCATTCTACGTGATTTCAGCTGCCCTTTTGGTGGAGATCAATTGACACATCTCAGGGCAACTTCTGCCAAACACTTGAGAGCTGGCTGTCACACCCCTACAGACCATCTAGAACTCACAGAGCCAGACATTATTTAACTCTGTCAGGCATTGCAAAATTTATTCCTGGTTAGGAAAAAATAATATTGTAAAATTTATTTTTAATGTGTTACATAAGATTTGCTTGTTGTTTCCAAACAAACTGTTAGAGAGATGACATTGAAAGCCTAGTCGACACTAAACAATTTGTCCACTTTTCAAGCAACATACATTTTTTTCACCAAGTTCATTATTGGACATGAATAGATTCTTTCATACTCAAATAATAAATATTAATATATTGCAACTAATGGACCTGTTAACAAATTAACGAATAATTCTCTAAAACTTAAACGTTCCATACCAATTTATTAATAAAAACATTACATATACTCATCTAATAAAGAAGTTGTTTCTGCAGTTTGTGAATGACACACTGATGAAGACTTAGTCAGTCAGAGAAGTGGGCACATTGAAATACTTCTGTGAAAGAAATGTAAAAAGGATGTCGATGCATTTCAAGATTTTTTTCCCTGTCAGTTGGAAAAGCCTATTTAGTGGCAGCAGCCCTCATTGACTATTTTGGAATGGATTACACCACAAACCAGCCAACAGAACAAATACCTCCACAGGACAAGACAAGAGCAAACCAAGTGGAATATTTTGAGTAAACCTTTGCTTCCCTTTTTGACAGGCAAGTTCTTCACTGCAACATTCTACTGACAGTGCCAGTGAATGTGTTGCAACTGTGTTGCATATTAATGTAAAAAATGACCGCTTTTCAATTTAGTTTTCAGTTCCAGCATTATTTTCAGGTTCGTTTGGGTGATAAGACTCACGAGAAGGTCTTTGATTCCATTGCCCAAGTTAATAAAGCCATGAGAGTTGCAGCTCCTGGAACAGAAGGGTCTAGGAGCAGAAGGCTGAAAAGAGGAGACAACGTTAAGATTGTGCTCACACCAAAAATGAAATTCAAGACATACCAAAACTAATTTCTACTGTGCAAAGTATGATGTAAACCTCTGTGAGCAACCACATTTTCACAATTGACCCGCTCAATTGAAACTAACACAGGCTTTAATAGCTTCCTTTTTCCATAATTTCTTTAATAGCCATCTCTTACGTGATATGACACTGCTTCAATGCACTTCCCGAAGACAAGATACAGATTAGCTTGTTTAGTAAAGTTGACATTGTCTACTAATTTCAAACAAACTTTATCCATTTTTGGCTAGTTTTCAAATTTCAGGAGTATCTCTGAAAAAGCACTTTCTGCAGACAATATACAGATTAGATTTTTTACAAAAGCGAACATTGTCTACAAATTCAACAAACATTTTAACCATTTTGGGTCAATTTTGAATTTCCAGAAGTACATATGAAAGTCAATTTTTTTTAAGGAAAAAACCTCATTGGCTAAACAGTTGTACAACATGAATAGCTTATAAAATATCCTTCTTGATAATGTATACAAGGTTTTGTAAAATTGCAAAATGTCTTGAGAATTTGTCAGAAAAGTTGATTTTAATTTGCATATTTGCATAAATTATGTATGATTATTAGTTACTATGAAGATGAACATAAAACATTTGTTTATTTTTTTAAGCACAAGAATTTTATAAGCTCTCTAACCACATATAACATCAATATATTACTGTATTGTGTAATCTTTCATTAAAGCAGTTTAGTTTCTAGCCCTCCAAGCCATTTTTCCCTCTAAAAAATATTCAGTGAATAGAGCTAAAAGGTCCACACAGACAAGATGGCTAATGTTCAGAGTATATACCAGTCCAATTTACAGACCTGCTGGTGATAAGGCCCACACAATCAAGTCCTTCCCCCCAAAAAAAACAGCTGGCCTGCACTGTTTACAAGCTTGTCAGCGATTGGTTGTTCCTAGATTGCAATGGCCATGGTGGATAACCAATCACCATGTGTCAAATGCGTCACCTTACCAGACTTGCGTTGTTTCATCAATCAAGCTGTACTGGGCTTCTTTGAATATTGTTTGAGTTGACTTTCTTTCTCGTCACATTGAGTGAAGGTTTTTCAGCAGTTTGAAGGTTTGTTTGAGCTGGTTGAAAGTTTGTTAAGTCAGTTTGGGTTGCAAGGGTTGAGGGCTTGTAAAGTTTGGTTTAGTTTGTGTTTTACAGGTTTCTTTAGTGTATTGGTCACTTTGGTTAAGTGAGCAACTGTTTGAGTGGAAATGAACAACAAAGGTATGGGCAGTTATCCTTGATGGAGTGAAGCGTGTTCAAACAGGTCAAAACCACCTTCCTGCCGAAGATGTGGCCACAAACCAAATTAACAGAATGCAAAGAATGTGAAGTCAGACAATGCACTGAAAGTTAAAATTATATACAAGGGTTATGACAGTTTTCAGTCATGCAGCATGGGTCATCAGGGGATGCAGAATTTCTGCCGCATGGAACATAAGGGGTTGCAGAAAAATTTTGCGCAGTGGTAAAGTTTTCCGCATTGAAATAAAATTTGAATAAAACTGCAACAAAAATCACCGAGCCATTTGAATATTTGTACAGCGGCCACTCCCACTTTTTTGCTGGCCCGCCAGGTGAGTTGACAGTAAATGAAGTGCAGCGATGGATACAAGATATGAATTCAAACTAAAGGTGGGGAAAGGGAAAGAAGCGGACAAATGTGTGAAAATATTTTTAAATTCACTGGAGGTAACGACACTTGACATTGTCTCACTAATGGAAAGAATTTTGGAAAGAGTTCCAAGCCTTCGTGGCAGAGAAGTTTCATTGAAATATCTGGACGACTGAGAAGATTGGATTGACCTAACAGTTCAAGATATTGATTTATTTAAAGAGGGAATGAATGTTGAAGTCAACTGGCAAGATGCTGATTTGTCTTCAGCCAAGGGATTTAGATACTCCTATAACAATGAACAGCAATCTAAGATCATGTTGTGTGGAGGGCATGTAGGTTGGGCCCATGGGAAAAAGGTTCAGGAGCTGCAGAATATGACATCATTTTCGTCAGATTTTTTTAACCTTTACAAAGGGGATTTCCCAAATTTGACATCTGTAAAGTACTGTTGTGCCAGGAAAAAGCATGTTTTTGTTGCCATGAGGAACAAGCTAGTCTGTGGGTGTATAAGGCTCTGGGTTTATCCAAAGTGCCAAGCAAAACTATTATTGTCCTTTCAATTGGTTCATGCTGGGAAGGACCCTGAAAAATACAGGGAAACAATGCTTACCTTGGGTAGGTACCACTGCAGGGACATCCACCAGTGAGAAGGTGGTTCTTGTTCATTTCACCCCCTGACCAAATGCAGTTGAATAAAACACCAGGTGACACCAGGTGTACACCTGGTCTTATATATATAGACTGCAGTGTCAAGATGATATTGTCAATGTTCTTGCCAATTGTAAAAATTGTGGTATCGTCTGCAAACATGAATAAGTCACCACTAGTTATCACTTCTGGAAGGTCGTAAACAAAAATTGAAAATAATTTGGGCCCTAATATTGAGTTTTGGGGAACTCCATATGTGATGGTTTTGGACCCGCACTGATAACCTGATATTTGGACAAACTGCTTACATGTACACATGTAATCATCAATCCAGGAAAGCAGGTCACCTGATATACCAATGGCTTTTAGCTTTTCCGGTAGGATGGTATGATTCAGTGTCAAAAGCTTTCCGAAAGTCAATGAAAAGCATGCCCACTTTCAGGCTCATGTCCAGTGCATTTTTCCCTGTCTCTGTTAGGTGAAGTAAGAGGCTCTCGGTTGAATAGTAATCCCCATTGCTTGTGACATAACAAACCTTGTGAAAACAGCAAAGCAAAAGGATGGGTTGAATTCTTTTCTTATGTTGAACGTTTTAGAAGCAAAGATCTGTCTATATGATTTTCTAGAGGGACATGTGTGACAAAATAACTGTTATTGATCGTCAACACAAAGAAATGCAGTCGCCTTCATGGCAACTAAACCAGAATTTTTGGTCAGCAAGAATGAAATGTTAGTTGCATTGGTGACCGTATTGGTCGCAACTTCAAGCCTTGGGATGGCTTTTAAAATACTATGCCTGTGTTGAGCCTGCACTCTTATAAAAGGCCTGCAGTCTTCTAGTCTCGTTTTTCTGGGGGCCTTCTCTGATTGCAACGCAGGATTCTCACAATGGCACGGTCTGGCAGAAACACTGCACAGTGTTATATATTGTGGGAAGTTAGGTAATTACAAAATATTGAAATAAGTGCAAGTATTTATATGTTGTATGGATAAGCTAATGAAAACAACTACTCTAATTAGTGGTTAACTTGAGTATTGTTAAGTATTCATTGTAACTGGATAGCACTCGCACATCTGTAAGCAATGTCAGTGTTGTCAGTATCATAGTCAATGTAAGTGTTGTAGCTAGTATTACTGTTAGCGCTGAACTGTTGTATGTAGCCTAAAAAACATGTTAATAAAAAACAATTGTTATTTTTAAAAACATAGAATTTAAAACTAGTCATAGAATGGGATTGAAAATTTTAATTCTGTTAGAAACAGCTGTTTTTATTGTAATTTACATGTAGCAGTCTTCAAGGTCAAACAGAACCCTACTGTACTTATGCTCTGCACTTAATGGAATGATACAGTGTGCTTTTAGTCGAGTTATTGAAGCAGAAAAGCTTGAAGTATAGATTCACCAACAGAACTGCAAGTTTAAAAAGCTAGGCAAAAAACAATTCAAAAGATGAGTGATGCTGCTTTCACTATTGCCATCATAGTCTGCAAAATCTAGAAGGAAATACAAAGTATTAAGTCTTGAGTTCGAAACATGCAACTTTGAATTTGAGGCTGGCCTTAGAAATGTCAGTTAGCTGGAAGGCATTGATTGATCACTTCACAGTAGGTGCAAACCTTCAGAATATAAATTTGTTTTTCCCCTTCTCTGTGGTTCTGTGATCAAGCAAAGCCAGACAATATGTTGTGAATTTAATCCCTACACACGCTGTTCCCGGATCAACCGATCCATTGAATTGATTGGAAATTACAATCTGTAGTTATTGCAGTGAACACCCCTATTGTGGGTGTGATCTTTAGATTTTTTCCCCTTGTTCTATGGTACTGTGAGCAAGTTATATACCAGTTAGGTGCAAAGCTTTTTGCTGAAGAATCCTGTTTCTTAGCCATTTTTTTCCCTTGCTCTGTGGTACTTGGTTCTAGAGGTGTACAGAGTATTTCCTGGATTGACTGATCCATTTGGTTGGTTGAAAATTACCATCAATCCGTAGTCACTGCAGTGAACACCCTTCCTTAGATTTTTTCCCTTGTTCTATGGCACTATGAGCAAGGTATATACCAGTTAGGTGCAATTGAAAGCTTTTTGCTGAGAATTCCTATCTGTCAGACGTTGATTGATTACCATATTGTTGGTACAGTGCTTATCTTTCCTTTTTCCCCTTGCTCTGTGGCACTGAGATAAAGCGAAGCCAGACAACATGGAGTGAATTTAATCCCTACACAGAGTATTCCTGGATCGACTGATCCATTGGATTGGTTGAAAATTCCAATCTGCAGTCATTGCAGTGAATACCCTTATTGTGGGGCAATACTTAGATTTTTCCCTTGTTCTATGGTACTGTAGCCAAGGTTTCTGCTTGTTAGGGCAAAGTTTCTGCTGAGGAATCCTATCTGTTAGGCACTGATTGATTACCTTATTGTGGATGCCACACAGCCCCCCAGTAACAAGCCCTCACTTATATGGAGGCTTTTGCATCTCAATATTTGGCTTCCATTGTTTCATCATGTTATTCCTAGTTTATATGTACTAGTTTAATTTGGTCAATTATTTGTAGTAAAGTGACTTATCTTTCATTTATACTTTTTTCAGAGAACTGCTTCAATTGATGACAACCTCACCATCTTTGTGCAACCACGTTACCATTAAAGACTTTCACTTCACAAACTCTCTAATGTATATGTCTTTTTTAAGCTAATTAAAAAACAATTCAAAAACACTAGTGATGCTACTTTTACTATTTCCATCATGGTCTGTGGTATCTGGAAGGAAATACAAAGCATTCATTCTTGAGTTTGAAACTTGCAACTTTGGATCTGAGGCTAGGCCTCAGAAATGCCAGTTAGCTGTAAGGCATTGATTAATTAATCACTTCACAGTAGATGCAATAATAGATGCAATAATTTTTAATATAATTTTTTTCTTGCCTTGCTCTCCAGCATTGCGATCAAGCTAAGCCACACAACATGGAGTGAATTTAATCCCCACACAGAGTATTCATGGATCTACTGATCCACTGGATTGGTTGAAAATTCCACTCTACGGTTCCTGCAGTGCCCTTACTGTTGGTGCAATCCTTACATTTTTTTCCCTTGTTCTATGGTACTGTGATCAAGGTATGTGCCATTTAGGTCCAAAGCTTTCTGCTGAAGAATCCTATTTGTTAACCCTTTAAGCCCCGATAGTGCCATATGGCACTCTTGCGTGACTGCATCTTATTCCCGAGAGTGCCATTTGGCACTCTGAAACCTACCTTCATTCTGACCAATCAAAAGACCTGTTAGATTGTTGCTAGGCTGCTCCATTGTTTTTCAACCAATAGAAAAGAGTTTTAGCTTTCATTTTACGTGTCAAACATGACAAGCTTTCACTGAGCATCACGATGAAAATCGCAACTGAAGTTTGATGGCGGCCGTTAGTGAAAGCAAAGTTGAAGAGGACGTGTTCTTGGGATTTGACGAAGAAGAAAGAGAAACTGTTGCTGCTTGGAGACGAGAAAGATTTGAAGCTAGAAATCAGAGTGACCTGGAGTCAGATATTTCAGTCTCTTCTGTTTCTACTGGAGACCTTTCAGACTTTGAAGAGGAAGAAGACGAAGAAGAAACGTGGAACGAAAACCCAAACCCTGTTGAGGTCTCCCCATTCACTGAGGCTACTGGCCCAACTTCTGGAGTTGCAGAAGATGGAACTGCAATCGATTTCTTTTATTTGATGTTTCCAGAAGAACTTATAGAACAAATTGTCGCTGAAACGAACTGCTATGCACAGGAATGTATCGCTACGAAGCCCGACCATGAATGGTATGACACAATGCTTGATGAAACGAGTCTTTATCGGTCTTCACATGCTGTTTGGCATCAAAAGGTTGCCTGCAACTCGCCTTTACTGGAGTGAGGATCCACTCATTGGCGTCCCTTTCGTTCAAAAAGTGACATCGAGAAATCGCTTTGACAAATTGTCCAAGTATTTTCATTTAAATAATAATGCAAATCAAGTTCCTCGTGAAGATCCTGGACATGACAAATTGTTCAAAGTTCGCCCTGTTCTTGATCGCGTCGTTCAATGTTGTAAAATGGAACTGAGAGCGCAAAAAGATTTATCCGTCGACGAAGCGATGGTAAAGTTTAAGGGACGGCTTGGAATGAAACAATATGCCGATGAAGCCTGTTAAGCGTGGAATTAAAGCGTGGGTTTGCGCCAAAGCATCTAGTGGCTTTGTCTGCGACTCCCAAGTTTACACGGGAAAAAGACAAGATGGCGCTGCCGAACAACAGAGAAGATTGGATTGACCTACCAGTACAAGATCTTGATTCATTTATTGACATGACTGAAATGGAGAGAGCTTCAATGCGAGAAAATCTGAAAGTCATTCAACTCAAAGTAAACAAGTTGGCAATAACACCACATGGCACCAAGCACTGCGTTTCACAAAAGCGTTCTTGGAATTTTCCATCCCCGTCTCCAAAATCTACCAAGATGTTTACCCTTGGCTAACAAACCAAAATCTCTTTCAGCTGCAAAATGTCTTGAACTGACAATGCTGCTGACAGCTGATAAACAGTACAGGTCTCCCACAGATAAATTCTTCCAGAAACTTTCAAAAGAAAAGCAAGATGTCAGACAGGCAGTAGCAAAGAAGCAAAGTGAACTGTCCGAACTTCAAAATAGCTGCAAACCGCTAGCCACTACTACCTTGGGAAACAAGAAGCCAGTTCAGTTTGTCACTCAGCAGGACATGATAAAGTTATTTGCTAATTTCTGCTGTGTTTGTCTGTGACATTATGCAAAGAAATCAAATGTCATCCAGAGGAGGAGAAATGTATCCGACAACTACAGTCCGAGTTGAAAGCTTTGAAGGGGAAGTCCCAAAATTAACTCTAACAGTACCATTTATCAAGGAAAAACCTGTCTTTGAAAAACACTCTGGGTTTCAGTGATAGCAAGAGTGTAGAACATAGGGACTTTCTCTTCAGAAAATTCCAAACTGGTCCATGTGGACAGTAAAATGACAAGTGATTTTACTTCCAAAGTTGCCAATATTTTTTATGTTCACAAAGAACTTATTTGTGTGTCATATGAGTTTCCACTCAATGTAGGCAATGAAGTGGTCAAGGCGAAAATTGAGGAAAGAGTTTGCAGCAGCCTTCATTCTGCAATTGATGTGCTTAGAGATAATTATAAGTTAACCATTGAGGTCAAGCTAGAGGCAAGTGCTCCAGAACTTCCGATTGTAGAGGTAAACGAGTGGTGCATACCAAGGAAGTTATTGCCGAACAGCTGAAAAGAGAAATGGGGCTTCATGATAATAGAGGAAAATGATCACATGGCTTTTAGATGTAGAACACAATGCCCAGTGTGATCAGTTAATTGAAGATTCTCAGTTCCCATTAGTTTGACAAGCCAAAGGCTGGAGGGAAGTAGTCATTTGGAAATGAATCTCCTTAATCCATTCCAGATCATCTGTCTAATTTGCAGGGAAATTAGAGTGTCAAGAAACAGTCTTGACAATTACTTACAGTCAATGTAATCTCAAAGTTTTGTTTTTAATAAGTGCCGTTATTCTGTCTTGATTATCACTCAAGGAGGTCAAGGTCACATTTCGATGAAGCTGAATAAGATGCATAACTGAAAACACCAAGACATAAGTTTTGTTGTCGTGGGAAAGGACTCATCTTCTACCCAATAATTCCAGAGAAACCATCATCCACTGAAATGAATGCAGAGAAATCCAGTCAAAGAAACAAAAATGCAGTGGTTGCCTGAACTTTGCAGAAAACATGTGGAGACATATGTGGTACATTCTGAAGTAGCCAGTTTGGTACAGCAAACACACGAGGTAGATCAGGCTAATCAAGAGAGCTTTCCATGCCGATCTGAAGGATGTGAGAAGACTTCTGTCTTCCATTCCAAGAGAGTGCAGTGAGTGATGTCAGCTAAATATTTTATGCTATATAACAACAATCTGTTACTAGACAGGGGTTTGAAAGAGGAGGCATAAATTGAAAATAATACCCATTTCCTCCTTTTCTTAACTTCTGTTTTCCTTTTCAACTGTAATGAAACACAGGCAGAATTACACCAAACTGCACCTTGCCCAGCTATTTGGATGCAATGTGTCAAGAATTGCAAATATTGTCACCGCTTTTATTCATGTTCTGCATTCTATTTTGTTTCAAGAAATCAAGATAACCATTCCATCAAGAGATAAAAATACTTTGAATGCACCATCTTCTTTTTCGTGGTTTACCTCCTGAAGAATTGTCATCAACTGTAGTGATGTGAAGGTTGCAGCTCAGGCATTAATAGGTCAACAGAATGCTTCATATTCCAGCTACAGGGGTACTATTGTTGGAGTTACACCAAGTGCCATAATTACATTTGTAAGCAAACTGTACCCTGGGTCAATATCTGACAAGGCCATAGTGCAACAATGAGGCCTGTTAAATCATCTTGCCGCAAGGAACATGATTCAGACAGACAAGGTCTTTCTTATTCAAGACATTCTGCCAAATGGTGTTTTATTCAACATACCACCTTTTCTTAATAATTGTGTCTTCAACAAAAGTGAGGCAAAGGCAAAAAAATCCTTTGTTACAGCAAGAATCCGCATGAAGAGAGCTTATGCCAGGTTGAAAGATTTCAAAATATCTACTTTCATCCCTCAGGCTTAAATAAACATACACATGTACCTAGAAAAATTAAGAGCTACTAAAACATTGCCTTGAGACAGAGAGCTACCAGCCAAACATGCTCTTGTTAACTCTTGCTCTTACATGTTTCCTCACTTATACAGCAGTCACCTGAAGTACAAAAGTACCCCATACCCCTCCAACAGCTCTCTGAAGGATTCAGTAACACATTGGAATTGCTTCAACTTCAAACAATAACATCATTATTGAAGGGTTGGAGTTAAATCCACACACTTATTCAGTCATCTTTGTGCCCTAAGGCCATGACTTGTGACTGGGAATACTTCCTGTCGTTTGCTATCTTCCTTAGCTCTCCTCAGCTACATCTCCTTTTCTACTGTCTGTTGACAGATTTCTTTTGGCAACAGAAACTCAGCTGTTAAGATGCTGATTCCTGATTTGGTTTAACTATCAACTGCAATGGGTCCAATAGTCTGGATCATTTAATTCTCACTGCCACAATTTTGGTCTCGTGTTGGGTAAAGTTGTCACACGTGAAGGGAAACTACCCATGTCCGGCTCTTCATCCTGGACCTGTCCAGCATTGTCGAACCTGCTGGGGGCAGGAAGGCATAGTTCCAGGGGTCCTACAAGCACACGAGCTACAACACTAATGAAAATCTATGGACAAACCATTATGACAGGCAACTACATCTAGCAAGTATACCAAGACATTACTTGAGGTCATAGAATAACACTTGACAATAACAGGACAGAACATTAGTTTTCAACCACTTAAGACACAAATACTTTGCAGTGCCTTTCCAAATTTTAGTTAGAACAATTTTTAGTAACATCTAAACATTTAAAGATTTTATTCTTGAATGGTTTTTCAGTGCGTAAGTGATGTTGAGGTTTTTCATGTTTTTCATGTTTTTCATTGTGCATAAACATTTTGGCACTTCTGTTTTCTCTGCTGAACTAACCTTTATTGCTCAAAGTGCCACTCACCACAATTGGCATGCACTAGATACCACACTTAAGTTTAATTCACAAACAGATGGATAGGCGAAATATGGGAGGGTTTGTTTTCCTGTCAGACTGGCAGAGATGACCGGTGTTTTGTCACAACTGCACATGAAATTTGGCTTTGCACCAGGGAGTACTACAAGCTTTCTTGGTCCATCCATGTGAACACCGGTCTGGTTAAAGCATACCAGTGTGACCACATAAAGCTGGCTAAGAATACCACAAATGCAGGCCCTTTGGGTGTTTATACACTAGTCTTGGGAGTCCTATCCATGCAGTGGAGTTGATTTGTCAGGAATTGACAGGGATTTTGTCGTCTCTACCCTCCAACACACCATCAGTAGTACAAGTGTCCAAACAATCATTTGGTGTGTTTGGACTGGCCACTACAAGCAACCCACTTTGTTTCTGTCATGTCAAGATAAACAAGAAAGACAAAAGTGGGAAGGTTTAACGTGGTTCAGACTGTTCCAGCTATGCAGCTAAAGCAAAAGGTTTTTCTGTTAGGTCTTGCTGCCTACATCTTTACCTCCTTCTGGCCTCACTTCACAGGCCTCAGGTATCAATCTCCACTTCTCCTTCATCCAATACTTCCTGTGAATCGTCATCTGTGTCCTTGCCAAAGCAGTGCCAGGCCTCCATCATAATCATCATCTGGATTAACTACATGTTTAGTTTCTAGTTCTGCTCCTTGATCCACATCTTTCTAGGCTGCATCATCTACACTTGCATTTGCTGCATCTACTTCTACATGTATAAATTCTTCTGTAGAAAGACAGTCAACAGTTCTGCTTGCAGATGAGATAAGGAAATTCCCTTACTGTATTGGAGTTTCAGGAGGATAGCCAGTGATTTTCTTCCCAATTGAGGAACACTGTGGGCTCTGCCAGTCACCATTATGCAATGAAAAATCATTCCTAACAGCAGGGGAACAATGCCTACCTCATCACTGAGATAACATTCACTAACGTTGCTGTCAAAGTAAAACCATGTACCAGCAAAGATTGCCTTGCCATTCACTAACCTTTTCCAGTGGATATTAGTAATACTTTCAATATATTTAACAATGATCATTTCAGTTTAGATTGATAGTGGTACCTAGTAAGTTTTTATTTGTTCACAAATAGTCATTAAGTTATCATAATTTGTACTGCCACTTCTTTTGAAAATGCTCGCTGGATAGCAACTTAACCTCTTTATACTTTAAAATTAGTTTTGTTTGTTTGTTGGTGTATTTAAATTTTTCTATAGGTGACACCAAAAGTTTGTTATAAAACTAGTTTTTCTAGCTAGTCAAATGCATTTGATTGTAGAGAATTTTGGGTTGATTAAATGTGCATGTTACCATAAATGCTTTACACATATCACTTTGTAAAGAAATGATCCTTTTTTGTATTCATCCAAACAATAGCTTGTCAACAACCCTTAACATACCATTTTTCCAAATGGTGCTTATTCACCACTTGATCACAAAGCTTTCCTGGTGACATGACATTTCGTGAATCATAAAATACAAGAGAATTCAATCCAGCCTTCTCTTACAGCTACACCATTTGCAACCTTTTTGTTCCACCCATAAGTTCTCTATACCCACAGCTCACCAAATATACAGTCTCATCTGAGGTCACTTATTCCATCAACAGCAATGTCATCGTCGTTTAGAAGACCAACCAAAGCTATTAAACAACTTTGCCTCCTTTATTTGGGCTACCAAGAGAACTGTACATGAAAAACACTTCTAGCAAGAGTCCCTTGACATGGCCATTTTGGTTACCTCAGAGACCACCACTGTTGCCTGTCTTTTGCTTTCTTCCTTAGCTCTCCAACTGACATTGCCTAACGCCATAGAATACAATTGATAGTAACAGGCAATGAAAATGGTTTTCAATTTACTTGCATTTCAGAATTTTATTCATAACTATTTTCAAGCGATATCTGAACACTTGGTACACCAAGTAAAGGATTTCATTTTTAGTGGATCAAATTAATCCATCATACAAAATTGTGTTATGAAAAGATTAGACTCCTCACCAAATCCTTCCTGCCTTTGCCACTCGTGCCATGGCCAGCTTTGCGACCACAACAAAAGCACTCCGTGCAAAGTCCCACCACATACACTGGCTAGCTTTGTATGTTCGGTTTACAACTGGCATAAGGCAAGCGATGGATGTAGTCCGAGCGAAGAGAACCTTTCATGACACATTTTATGAGATGCTTGACTTAGTCCTAGAGAACGCCACAACTTGGTATCATTTCAATAGAGCCTACTCGACCATGGTTTTAAACAGGTAGAAATAAATCAGTCCATTCCACAGGATGTGCAATTTAAATATTTTGTAGTTGGCAGTCTTTCTAATCATTGCAGTTATTTCTCTTTTGATTAAATTCTAGACCAATCAAGAAGATCAAGGGAATAAGCAGAGAGGTGATTGTTGCACTGGCTGCCCAGAGCATCTACTACTGATGATTTGGAAGGATGCTTCACAGTTCTTTGCCATCTCCTAGGTGCTATCTTTGACCATAAGACTTGTGTAGAAAACAGTCCAAAGATTGTGCTGGAGCTTGTAAAGAAAGCAGACCTTGATTTGCCGTTCTTCCATTGGCTAAACTTTGATTTTCAGTCTACTTTGAGAGGTAAATACTTTGCCATGCATGTCAGAATTTTATTCATAACAATAAGTATTTTCAAGTTATTTTTAAACACTTGGTACACCAAATAAAGGATTTCATTTTTAGTGGAACAAATTAATCCAACAAAGAAAATTACTTGTATTGAGATTTGATTGAGGTCCTAGAACTCCATCCTTTACTCAAAATGAATAATTTACTTTTTGTTATTTATCTGTTGTTTTGTTTGACCATTTAATGCCATTTTAAGTCATATCTTGTAAGGATCCAGATTAAGTCTGGAAACCAACATTACTGGCTTTTGTTTTCAATTTTTTTTAATTCTTTTGTTTTCACTGACACATACAATTAACTTTTTTCACTACTATAGTGATTCAATTCAATAAATCAATAATATCTAATAGGCACCAACCCTTAGACCTCATCTATTATTCATGAGTAAAACCTCAATTTTGTCAAAAAGTGCAATATTTATATTTTTAAGCAGTAGAGAAGCCACTGGATTGATATTTTTTTTTCCCTTTTTGTCCCCTTATAGAAGCTTTTAGAATAATTGAACAATGTTATTTCATTTCCAAGGCAAAAAATGTTATTTTCATACCAATAAACTGCTTTTAAACAAAACAAGTGATTCTTACTCGAGGGGGGTCTGGGGCAACCAGTTTGCGTGGTCTCACAAGATACACTGACCAACCAATTGTGTGATTGTTGCTGTGTTGGCAAGTGTGACTCACTCGTCCCAAGTACATTTCTAGTTCATTTTTCTGCTGCTTGGTTTCCCAAAATGTTCAGAAAGTTCCATTCAAAGAAGAAAAAGAGGAAATTTGCAGGAAACCAGTTTACAGCCAGAGAAAGTTGATCTACTTCTCTTGGCAAATCAAGCAAAACCAAGATGGTGCTGAGCCTTTACATCTCACAAGGTTTGAGTGGAAAACAGTGTTATTCTGATATCAAGGAAGATGAATAAGAACTCTGTGAAATTGACAAAGAGTGTTACAGGTGTCAAACATCTACTGCTTGGTATATTCTTAAAGATTTCATGATGTAAATTGTTACTCATAACAAGCTGTAAAAACTGTTGAAACCTAAATGAGGTCTGGGTTTGCATGAATGCCGTTCCCATGCATTTACTTCCACTGATCAAACATGGCAAAGCGAGGAAGCTTGTGACAGTTTTCTCTGTGAAAAGTCTGCGATGAGGTCAACCAGTGAGTCACATGACAACAGATAGGCCAAAAATTAGAAGCAGATGATGCTCAACTTGATCTCCTCCCTTCAAGTACCCGGCTGCAAAGTTTCAGATTTTTCCCACTGCAATGTATTAGCAACAACAATGGGGTAATATTATCCAACTGTATGAGCGACACACATCTCATGAGGATAAGTTACCAACTCCTTTCAGTAGAATTCAAATGAATACTGTAATAGTCAATACTGTAAGTGTTGCTACAAGTAGATTTTTTAATTCAATACTTTTTTGTCTAATAGGTAGAGACATTGACAAGAATTAGATCACTTCACTCTAAGAACACAAAGAACAATGGTTTATCAGTGAAACTCCCTAAAGTTCACCTTGAATTTGGGAAGAAGAGCTTTCACTATCAAGGACCCAAGATTTTTACTGAACTACCAATCAAATTTATCATCATCATCATCATCATCATTTTTTATTTCTTGATAAATCTACATTTTACAGTTGGACTAGCCCGCAAATAGCTATGCTAGTCTAGGCTGGCCGGTCTATCAATAGTAACAAATGATTTATTATTATTAATTTAGATCCATAACTTCAAGATTTCAAGATTTTGTAAGCAAGTAATGTAATGCAAAGTATTGTAAGCAGGTTAATGTATTGTAAGTGATGTTTGTAAGTTGGCACTAAATTGTTAACTATTGGACAAATTCTTGTATCTAAATTGGAATTGCCTTAACTCTCTTTAAGTTCTAGGTGAGAGCGAATATTCTGATGATCGTGAGGAGGGGGAATATATTAATCACCATTTTGAAAAAGCAATTGAGAAGAAGGCCACAGTGAATGTTACTGCAAACATTCAGGGTGCAGAAAGTGCTTCTTTTGATGTAAGTAACAACTGAAATACAGTCTAACAAGAACATAAACAAAATTCAAAATATTTGCACATGGTACTGAAAGGGCACATGTACACCACTGAGTCAAAAAAAAAATAGCACTTGACTCAAAATATTTGAGCAATAAATAACTAGTACATTTATGTTTCAAGCTTTGCCAGTTTAGTGGACAAAGTGGTCAATAGTGGTCTCGTTAACCAAAAACAAAAGAAGGGCAATGACCAAAACATTCAACTGTTTAGTAGTACTTCAAGTTCTGCTCCACTAAAATGCCTGGCATTTATTTTGTTCAACTCTCTGTTTGTGCTTCTTGCCTTTAAGTCAGCCATTGAAATTTTCTTCCTTCTTGCAAAATATTTCCCTGCACATATGGAAGCCAAAGCTGGAGTTTTTACTGACCACTTTTGCAGTCATTTTCAACTTCAAAGTAATATTGTACATTACCATTTATGTTTGTTAAGTCCAAAAAGCTGCTTTAAATGTGTGATCTGTATTCAAAACATACTTGAAAGCGCTTTGATCATGTTTTCGCAGCAGTTGCAGGAATAAAAAGTTCTTCACAAGAAAGGTCTGAGGACTCTGTACTCCTTGACCTTCCATTCTGAGGCCAACTAAACATTGATTTGTCTTTTTCCTTTCTATGTTAAATCCCGAAGCAGTAATTTCTGTGTTAGGAATGAAAAGAACACCTTGGAAGTTAAAAGATTTGGCCCCCAAACCCGCCATGATTACCTGCACTTTTCTAGCGCACAATTTTAAGAACCACCATCTCTCTAGGACCCTTAAAGTCCTCTAAAATTACGCTCTGAAAGTCCATTCTGATTGGTTTATTTGTCCTCAAGGACAATACCAAAACGTTCAGGGAGGAGAGGAAGGACAATTGTCCCCACATGCTTTTTTTCAGTGGTCTACAGGCGGCACAGGGAAACGGAGGGGTTTTTCACACCAGCAGTTACAGGCGGCAATGGGTTAACAAGTTTGACAGCTCAAGATTAGAAGAAAAATTGATTTTAATCCTTGCCTCATTTATGTGAATACTTCTAGTCAGATAAAACTGAAGTGATCTATTTGTCTGTAATTTTTTTCCCACAAACTGCGTCTAGAAGTCCGTCTAACCAGCCAAATTTGGTGGACAACAGAGCGAAGCGGGAATGTAAGATTCCGAAGAGATTTATTGACAAATTTGCAGAAGCTAAGCCCAAGAATTACAAGAAATTAAAAGCTACGGACAGGAATATTTATCCAGTGGAGATAACACAGGTTGACAAAGTGAGAAACATGGGTAAAATTCATTTCAAAGGGTACAGTGAGAAATTTGACAAATGGAGGCCATGCGATGAAAATAACTTGCCAGCAGGGCTGTCATTAAGGGCCGTAACCCGTAACACCTGTTACGGCTGAGTTCTCTCGATGTTACGGGTGAAGATGTCGATGGATGGTACGAACATGCTACACTTACCGAATTTATTTTTAAACATTTCCCTGTTGAAATAACATAACTGTTTCTTGGTGTCTTACCTCCTTGGTTCTACTATTTATATTTTACCCTGGAGATGAACTTTCAGTTTGCTTAATCGTCGTGAATTACATTTAGACGCCATTTTAAGCAGCAAAACTTATCTCGCAATGCGCTGCTCCTGCCTTTTGAGAAATTCCGCCGACCGATGTAGGGTGTTGTCCAGGCTGATCGATCGTGTTAGGTCCCGCGCATGTGTAGAGAAAGTTATGTTTTAATATGAATAAGAGAAAAGAACCCACGTCAAAACAGCCTGGGATCGACAGATTTTTTTCTAAATCCCAACGGACCGATGGAAATGAGGAAGCTCACAAAACAACTGGTCGAGGCGGTCGACAAATACCAGCGATCACAGCTTCAAGTACTGCAAGTACTTCAGCCACATGTGGGCAGCCTGTAGAACTGAGTATTATGCTACAAAGAGTGGAAGAAAAATTTCCCGATTCTAGAAATGGTAAAGCATTTCATTCTTATTACCACTGTAACGGAAAGAGATGTTCAATGTCTGATCCAGCTTATTTGAGTTCCTCTAACGGTAAGATAGCTCGGTAATGTAGAGATGTTATTATAATTCTTATTTCCGGTTTCACTCCTGTTTTATGCATTTGACCATAATAACAAATTATTATAACTGTTAGCAAACATAAAACCATATTGCTGATTATGGACTGTCATTTTTTTTTTTTTTAAACAAGGAACACTCAGGTCTGTTGGAGATATTTCATAACTTTATTCATTTGATCTCTGTAAATTAAGGTGCATGAATTTGAAATTATGCACTGTGAAAAACAAACAGTACTAAAATAAGGACCACTTGCATAGGTTGATGCAACAAAGATGCTATTTCACTATTTGCTGATGATGTACTACAGCATATTATCACTCTGCTTTATCAGCATTTTTGATTAAAAAATTGCCATTTTCATGCCCTAGAAAGCAGGAAAATGCATTTCTAGGGGTTTCATGCTCAAAAAATTTCTGGGGGGGGGGGCATGCCCTCAGACCCCCCTAGATGCTCAGGCCCTTTCGGGCCTTCAGAACGTGGCTGTGGGCCACGTATTTCACTGCTATGGGTGATAACTTACATGCAACGGCTGCTTCAAAACTTAATGACAGCCCTGGCCAGTAATACAATTAGAACTGATGTCACAACCAACCAATGATTCCCTTAGCGATCGCTGCAAGCTTTTTGTCAAGGTGTGTACAGGGAGATCAAGCGAAAGTTCTACGCAGGGTGCAGAGAGGATCCCGAAGCACGTATTGAAATTCAAGTTGATGATGACGTTTTCAATACAAGTCTTGGATCGACAGATTTTTTCCTAAATCCCAACGGACCAATGGAAATGAGGAAGCTCACAAAACAACTGGTCGAGGCGGTCGACAAATACCAGCGATCACAGCTTCAAGTACTGCCCTAGAAAGCAGGAAAATGCATTTCTAGGGGTTTCATGCTCAAAAAATTTCTGGGGGGGGGGGGCATGCCCTCAGACCCCCCTAGATGCTCAGGCCCTTTCGGGCCTTCAGAACGTGGCCATGGGCCACGTATTTCACTGCTATGGGTGATAACTTACATGCAACGGCTGCTTCAAAACTTAATGACAGCCCTGGCCAGTAATACAATTAGAACCGATGTCACAACCAACCAATGATTCCCTTAACGATCGCTGCAAGCTTTTTGTCAAGGTGTGTACAGGGAGATCAAGTGAAAGTTGTACGCAGGGTGCAGAGAGGATCCCGAAGCACATATTGAAATTCAAGTTGATGATGACGTTTTCAATACAAGTCTTGGAAGGATTACGTCCAAACAATATCAGAGAAATAAACTCATATATGAAGTTCTTTCTGACCAAACTCTGGATTTTTATATCGCCACAAAGTGGAATGAGCGGATCATGAATGAAAACAGTGATTTTACCTATGTTGTACCAGGTACTTTGAGATTTTGGCTGACAAAAAGAAACCCCATAGTGAAATTTAAATTAATTGGCCATAAATATGTGAGATCTGAAATCGAAGACGGGCATCAAGTCATTTTTACATTTGTCCGTGGAGATGGCAACAGATGTGGATACAAAAATATGGTCCATCACTAATATATTTGATTTAACACATGTACATTAATTTTTCTGTATTGATGAATAGTTGATTATTTTACTTGCCTGTGAATTATTTACATACAATGTAAACATGTATACATTGATATATTACATGATTACTGATTGATTAATTCACATCTTGGCTTCCATTTACCATCTATTTTAACAAGACGTGCACAGAAAGTAGAAGCATCACATTTCCTGCATTTTGCAGTACATGTTTTGATGGTATGGCCAGAAGTTGAACAGTGTCCACAATTGTAGCTTTCCTTCACCCTTTCCACACCAGCCACCTACAAAAGCTGTATTCTGTGTTTTTTCAAGAAAAGTTGCCTTAGTGCAGAAACCCCTCTATGGTTTGATGATCTAAAGTAGTCCTTCAATACAGTGTCATTGTACTTCTCCATACCTTGCTGGGTGTAATATGCTAAATTTTGGTAAAGCTTTAAAAATTCAGGCACATGAGCATACTAAGCATGCATATAAGGTGTCACATCTTTTGCTTGGTATAGGTCAAGGAATTTTTGAAACCATTTTTTTTATCTTGTCTTCAAAGCTAGAGATACATGCAGCATAATCTGTTGTGTAGTCTAGTTTAAGATCACCTATAATATCCATGAAACTACTGCAAAGGGCTTGCAGCTTATCTGTGTATGATATTCTGATAATATTGAATGGACAATTGTGCTGAAAAACCAAGAGTTTTTCAGGTCCTGTAAGATCTCTGTACTCCAACTTCTTGGTGTCCTTATTGATTTTCCATTCAAAACTAATTCCAAGGTCTTTTAGAAATTTTTCATACCCAGCCATGTGTCTATACCTGTTTTGACAAAACCCATTTGAAAAAGTAGATACCTTGTCAATGGCATCTTTTCCACGAAGTTCCCTGATAAGAAGTTGAATTAAATTATCAGATATTCTCAAAAACAAATGTAGTGTATCAATCATTACATGGTCAATGGGAATAAAGTTAAATAATAGATTGGTTTTACAATTACATTGTTTAGATTTTGCTTGCTTACTTATTTCTTATGATTCTCTTGCCCCAAGAGATTTATCAGTTAAAGACCACTTTTTGCTGATGTCAAACCTTTCATGTTTTGGGCACTTACACCAAATAAAGGCAAAATTTTGATTTGCAGCTCCTAGACCACAGACACAGGCTAGAAACTTCCAGTCTCCTCCTAAAAAATACTTGATGCTATACTTATGATTATTTACAGTTATTTCTTTTAAATTTGACATTTCATTATTTAGATCAGCAAGGCTTTCTTCAAGATTGTCATAGTTCTCTGTTGTCTTGGTTATTGCTAAAACATAGTTCCCTTTTTCGTTCATTGCTGCATCCTTTTCATTCAAAATTGTATATGTGACATTTTCAAGTTTAAGTCTTTCCCAATGTTAGCACCATCACCACTGATCTTTACTTTAATAGTAGTAGCCTTGACCAATACTCCATTTTTTTGCAGCCTTTTTATCTGTTCCTCAAGACTCTCCTTGAAAGAAATCTGTATTCCCTCTGCCTCCCCTGGTGTACTTTTCAGATTCCAATCGGCATTTAGCTTATCTAGGTGTTTGCATATTTTATATTTTGTGGGCATGTCTTTACACTTCATGGCCAACTCATGCCAGGCTTCATTAGATATACTAAATTTGTCCTTTAAGTAAACCCACATATTGATGTCAACAATATCACTGTCATTCAGTTCTTTTGGCTCAGTTTCCAGTAGTTTCAATTTTCCCTCTTCTACCAATGAAACAGTTTCATACTGCTGAGTGTCATTATTAAATACTTCAACCTTGGTGGCAATAAAATCATACAGGCCTAAAAATGACAGTGCCGAGTGGCAGTCTTCTTTAAATCCTCGCCTTATCCTTGCCTGGTGCTGTTTGGTGTAATCAGTGAATTTTTACTTTTGTTTGGACCTCCTTGTCCCTTTTTTTACATCCTTGCTGCTTTTTTCACTAATCTCCTGAATTTTTCTTTGTACTGTTTTTTTTTCTGTTTTCCGAATCCCTAATGACATCTTCAAGCTTCCGCTCAATCTTTAGTCTCTTTGGCTGCTCTGCGGCTAAATCCAGTTCAGCTTTCTTTTTCTGCCCACGGAGCTGTTGGTTTTCCTCAATCAATGAATTGTTTTGAAGCTCATGATAGAAAATTTTGAAAGAGTAGTTTTTTGCCTTGCACAAGTCAATAAGCTTACTTATACTTTCCCCCCACTTTGTGAAAATTCCTTGAATGCTGAATGGAGGAGAGAAATCTTTTTCCTGAAGACGTTGATAATTCTGCAATTTATGACAACTCCACGAATCCCAGATTCCCTCAAGATTTTTTCCACTATTCCTGCAATTACAGAATCGGCACTTTTGTCGTTGGGTCCCTCAACAGGATTCTTTGACAGGGAATATACGAGACAGCTGATTAAAAAATTAAAAAAAATCATTTGATGAAAAACCAAAACATTAACAAAATGAGACGGGTTTGAATTAACGCAATTTTACTTACTTGTTTATTTCGTAAGTAAACCAAGGCAATTTATCCCCTTTTGGACCACTCATTTCCTTGCCAAAGTCGTTTTGTGCATCTACCACCACCGCGAAAAGAGCCAGCGAGGACAAAATCACCAGCGCATAAGTCCCGTTTCCTGAACCCAAACAATATTCAAACCTCATGTATTATACATCAAATTGCACCAAATTTATTCCTCTTTTCATATTTCGCGGTAATGACCAGTTTTGTGCATGCGCGTTAGAGTTCTAGCCCCAGACTCTATGGCCAGTGCTTGCATGTGGCATGAACCTCTCTTCGACATGTCTGAATTGCTAACCAAAACTCTAAAAAACCCGTGCGAAATATTCTTATTATTGCCTTCAAATACAGTGTTATAGAAAGCTTATATATGTTAGTTTTATAAACTGAAGGTAAGAAAGATAGCAATTCAAATGGAATACACGAAAAAGAAGAAAATGTTCGAAAATTAGCGTGTTTTTGACTGACCCCAGACTGCGTGACATGTCACGACAATCTGTAGAGGCAGATGTTAAGCGTAAGTTTGATATGAAAAGTTATTTACCATCGGATTCCCATACAAACACTGTAACTTCTGACCGCTTTGCCCACTCGTCAAGATGGCGTCGAAAACCGTGAGAAGGTCTATAATTTGGCCGCATGCAACAATGGCTGCGTAGGTGCGTCCAAAATGAGCAGTTTCACCACAGGGTTGTATAGTACTCTAAAGATAATCTCTGATCAACTGGTTACCGGTCAACTTACAACACAGACATTCGTTAGCTCCATGAAGTGTCCGGGTATTCTGCAATTGCTCCCCGCATACTTCAACTCGCTCAGCTGGGTGACGCGCGCAGACAGCTGAAAAGCTCCGTTGAATGCTTTCTAATCCTTCCAGTTTCTGAAAAAGAACATCACGCTTTGATAGGCATTTAAATTCAATAATTTATCGCCCTACCTGACCGAAATTGACAAAAGCCATTTAAAAAATACAACGAATGTTAGGCGAACAGAAATACACAGCTGAAGATACACGAACGACGCCAGCTGTTTGTAGGTTTCTCGCTGGTTTACTCGAGCGCAAAATTGAACATGTCAAGTCCCTGTATCTTTGAATCATATCAACCTCTTACCTGTTTTTTGCTCTCTCCCAGCTTCATAAAGAAAGGTTCATAAAAGAAAACTTAAGCCTAAAGTTTCCCACACAACAACACACAAATGCTACCGCCGCCACCAACCGCTACAGCAAGGAAAGTGCGTAAACATGTGCTGCCTCGTTTTAGTTAGTCAAACCTGGAAACGAGGCTAAGGTGTTCAGCCTGCCAATCACAAATCCCAACGGACTTGGTCCCATTTGATTGGCTTATTCACTCAGGTCTAATTTTAGCGCGTTGCCACAAAATTCTGGAGAGCGACGGGTGTAATTTTCTGTTTTACTATATCTCTCAGTTAGTACGCACGCTGTGATTGATCAATTTAGTGGGCCGTATTCTACTGTACGGCCCGCTAAAATTTAAAGCCGTTATTGTTGCCAAAATGTTTCGTGATTTATCGCCAAGTTTTCTCAACTTTTTTTAGCAAGTAAAAGTTTCAAACTTTCTTTTACTTCTGAAATTGTATATTAAAACCTGCTAACGACGTAAGAGTCACTTAACAACGATTTCAAATTGACTCGTTTTGTTTGCACCATCATAACGTTCATAAATCTGAATAATTTTAATATCCAACCAAAAATCCGTTTGTGTTCACAGGCTAACCAAAATCACCTCTTACGAGATTTGCTTTCGTTCTCGGCATGCTGAGATAAATGGAAACAGATAGCTCGTTGATCGTAGGCATCAGCTAAATGTTATTTTAATTAGCGGCAAAATTTGAATGTTACGGTGAAGTGACGATGATAATTCATCGTTTTTGTTCTTCCAAAGGCATCAGTGTTAATACAAGTTTTATTTTCACTGTATTTTTATTATTCACCTTATGTTATACTACGTAGATGACTCTATTGTTTTAACGAGAAAAACGCTATTTCTCCACGACTTCTATGTTTTATGCGACCGTTGTTTCGGCTTTGCACCATTGCACAAACAGCCAACAAAGTGCTTGAAAGGTGGCGTGTCCTTGCCTTTTATAGGATCGCTCCGTGTTTAACAAATAATTGACGTCAGTTTTTTTATGCGTCTGTCCTCTTGTTGATGATAAATTGCGTCATAACATTGTCAAAGTGGCTGTGGAACCACGAGTCGCATCAATTTGTTTTTTTATAATAACAAGACCCCAAAATGGTCAAATGCCGGGAATAAATGAGGAGAAAAGACGCCGTAAACTTGCTGTAAACAAAGACAAGTGTATTTTTGTCAAAATGACGCAAGAATTGTCAATAGCTTTCCTCGCTTTTTGATTGGGTACTTAAAAAAGTCCATAAAATCTCATTGGTTAAAAAGTTGACAGTTTGACAGCTGAAAGTTGAACTTGAAAGCTTGCATAAGTTAAATTTTTTTCCGTCTGTACTCTTATTGATGATAAAAATGAACCAATCAGCGCGCGAGAAATTAGACAGTTGTTGTAAAAAGTTTATTTTCACTTCATAATTTACTAAACACGCGACAGTTTCTGTTATCTTCGTTTCTTGAACATATGTCTTGGACTGTAAACAGTTGTGTTTAAAGTCACTATTGACTTGCTTCCCTAACCCTAAGCGCAGATTAGACAGCGGAGAAGCTGAGAGATGGCCATGTAACAGATCAAAACTATTGTGGATTAATCGTCCGTGAAATCTTATCCTGCAGAACAGGCGTAATTTTGCTGCGTATTTAGGTGAACAGAGGCGAAAGCAAGGTGACCGCGAAGCGCGAGTCGCACGCGAAGGAAGAGCGCGCTTTCCAATCTGGAAACCAATCTGGGTGTTGCTCGAACTTTATTTGAAAATAAGCTTAAAAAAGAGTAGGCTTGATTACCTGCCGCTGTTCAGGAAAGGATCCCAGGCTAGTAAACGGGACTCAAGAGTGGCGGAAATCAGGCCAAAAAAACCGAAATGAGAGCGTTTTTTTGTAATGCTCATCTCTTCGACTACACGCTTAAAATAGTGGCGTTTCGTCCGTGAACACCTTAGTGAGACCAAAATCTTTGATTTACATCCCTGAGCAAGACCACGAGTATCCCCGACCTTTTCATACGGGAGTTTCCCCCCCCCGCCCCCCCCCGGGAAAAAAAATCGCCGTGACTTGATCGTAGTTCACCGTTTCTCAGCAAGATGGCACTGAAATTATATCAAAAAACCATCCATGATTCCTTTCAAAAATGACGCTACGCTTGTACTTTTTTCCAGTACAACCTTTCCAGAAACAACCGTATATATAAAAGTCGTTCATCTCTAGTTATGAAGGCTTGGTGGAGGTACTGGAGAACTTGTCTGAAAGTGTCGAAATTGACATGTGCAGGACATTGACATGTGCATGATGCCAGATGACTGTTTCATGGGCGAAGAGAGAAGTGTGCATGAAAGGAATAAAAAGAATGAGAATTCGTATTTTACAGTACTGAGAGAAAAAAACGAAGTAATATCTCTTGATCTAGACGACCTGTGTATAGAATAGGAAGGAATCTTGTAGCTGGACTAAAACAAAGAAACACGGGAAATTAATTCTACCGTTGGGTGACAATCGTCCGGGGGGGGGGGAGAGGCTTTCAAGGTGATCTGTTCCTTAAAATTTCTGTTCATCAGCCGATTTCTTGCCGGCGGGGAAACCCCTATAGAAACACACCGCCATTTACTTAACCCTAAGATGGAGTATTTCCTGTGGTAATAATGGAAATTACTTTATTCTTCAAGTTTCCTCGACCAACACTGAAGGTGCAAGTATGGGAGTGGAACCACACTCATCCTCCTAATACCCCCTCCCCCACTGTAAGTGTAGACATTTCCCTAGTACGGACTAATTACTGTTCGTACATTGCTCGCCTGGAAACCCCAGAAAAGGCAAAGCGAGAAAAGCATCCCATCGCCTGATTGATTTATATCATCATCTTGACTAATCGCGCTTATGAGTTCTTTTCCGGTAGCTACAATCACTTGAAATCATTTTTTAATGACTGTATTTCAAATTTGGAGTATATGCACCCAGAAAAGACAACCACTGAAGTCGGGCCTGTTTTTTTGCGTTCCCATTGACTTCCCAAGTCTCCACTGTGGTGCATCCAAACTTTGCCACTTAGGTTTATCAGAGCAAATGGGCAAATAACTCAATGACCTACTGAAGAAGAACGACAGCACCAACAACAATATTTATTTTGCTCTATTACTAAAATAATTTTAATCAATATATGAATAAAAATACATTATATAGGCGCCTAGTCACTCAGTAACAATTACTTAATATAACCAGTTGGTCAGGAGTCAATCCCGAGAAAACCAGCTCAAATTCCCGTCTTTTTTTCTTCTCTATCCTTATAAGCTAAGATGAAGAAAAGAAAAGGAATTCTTTTGCAGTGACTTTATAAAGCGCGCTGTCACATGCGAAAAAACCAAAGTAGCAAATTAAAAAAAACGTTTCTTTCGACAATAAATCGAAAACTGCTTACAACGGAATTTAAAGCCATAAATCTTCTAAATACAATTTTCATTGCTACGTGATTTTGAAAATTGTTAACGAGTTTTTCTTATAATTACGCGTCCCTACAATTATGAATTATAGATGTTACAAATTAAGCAGGGAGGGGAGGGTGCATTTAATGCGTTACTCGAGGGTAAAGAGGGTGCACGGTCCCATTCAAAATGGGCACTGACACACTTTCAATGACACAGGTCAGGGGAATGTCGCACGGTGCATCATCGAGCTCAAACAGGACCACTCTACTTCCCTGTTGTCCCGCGGACAAGAAAGATGCCGGCACATACAGAGTTTCTTGAGGTCCAGCGTCCGGCCAATAACGGCCGAGATTAAACCCGTTGACGTAAAGTTGACCCTGAAAATTAAATATGATTAATCTGGTTAACCAGACCACAACAGCAAAACGAAAACATATTGGTCACCGAGATCTGATCCATACCCAAAGAGATTGTTCATTCGTGTTTCATTTTCAAGGTGAATTCTTTTGTTTTAGTCCCCCAAGGCTCAGAGCTATGGTAGAATAGACCATATTCGTATTCTCGGTATTGAACTGGAACTAGCTTGAAATGGAGGCTCATACGGGTGAATATCATTAAAAAGAGATCAATGTCATTTGCATTTGAAAAGACTCCCCATATTAGGCTCAGTTGCAAGCTAGTTCCAGTCCAATACCGGGAATACGAATATGACCTATTCTAATGTACCGAAACTGGCTTATTTACTTGCAACGGGTTCCAAATTTTCTCTTGTTTTTACATGTAATGCACGACAAATGTTGCAGCATTTTTAAACTTGTTTTAAAATCTTAGAGAAGCGTAGCTTCAGACAACACTTAATGCGAAACGTTAAGTAAACGACCTTTGCATTATTCAAGCAGTGCGAGCTATTTAGATGCAAAAGTCTCTTGGGACAAGGTTGTGCTGTGCCAATCCGCCGTACGACGTGAAATTTGTCTGAAAGGCCTACTTGAGACGTCGTGCTTCTGCCGTGCCGAACTAGATTCAGGAATAAGTTCGAGAACAGCACGCGTCCGGCAGAAGCACGGCATCTGAATAAAACATTTCAATTATGTTCGGCCAGCACTGTTCAAGCAGTTACGTTCGACAAGCTCTGACGTGCTGGCACGACTCTGGCATGGCAGCGATTCAAACGTAGTGCTTCTGCCGCCCTAAACAAAGGTCAAAAATAATACTTAGGTACTTTGGCGGTATGGCGTTCCAGCGGGCGTAACAAGGAGAACTGTTTGTGGCTTCAGTAAATCCTGAATTTGGTACGACACTGGCACTACGTCCGAAACAGAGTCGTTTTTCTGCCGTGCAAAACGTGGGTTCTAATTTAGCACGGTAGAAAAACGACTCAGCGCGACGTCTGAACTGGGACCTGTTTCTCGAAAGCCCCGGAAACCTAGCGGGCCCACAAAGCCATTTTTAGTTAATCGGTTTTTAAAGACAGAGAGGTGTATACGCCTGAAACTTCTTGTATGAAGGGAACCTTTGTTCATATTAAGAATATGTGAATAAAACAGCTCTGTAGTCATGAAGTTTGAGATTTTGTTATGGGTTTTCGGGTGTGAAAACTTTTTGGGACCTTCGAGAAACTGGCCTCTGGGCTTTAGGTTAATTAGCGAATATGCAACCATACCTTATGCCAATTCCGAAACCTTATGAATGTGTCTTTTGGGATGCCATCTGGTGTGGGAAAAATTAATCCTGAATAAAATGTAGGCGTGAAGGTATCACCCACTTTACTTGTGGAATGAATCTGCGGTTTTTCCCACCCAGTAATGTTGTCTAAGTTCAGCGGGTACATTTCCCAGCTGGTGAGGATCTCCTTGTTAATGGTCACATTTCCAACAATTCCTTTGGGATCCTGCATGTCAGAGCTCCCTGTATGATGACCTTGGTTCTCCACCAATATGTCCAGTGTTAGACTTCTTTCAATGGTTAACATTGTACTGTTCGGGCCTGATCGGTGTAAGGTTGCCTGTCGCACCTATAACATGCAGGAAGCAATAGTAATTTTCCACAGTTGCCCTCGGTTTCAAAACAATTTCTGGAGTAAATGACACTTGGTCCTGCAGCTGACCTCGCTTTGTTGAGAACCTTCGCCTCCCACCCATGTCGCGCGGGTTCGAATCCCAGACCCAGGGTTTCTCTCTGGGTTCCCCGGGTGTCCTCTCTTCTCGTTCAGCCGAAGAATATCCGATTTCCTCCGGATGGAATGGAGGTTAATCCCTCGGCAAGTTTTTGTCATGTTACCATAACAATCCTTCTTTACCCATTTTTAAACCTAAGGGGCAGGAGAAACTGCCAGTGTACGTACCTTGGTCAGAAACATAGCACAGTACCTTGAAGTCAGATCAGAGCCCTAAAATAACGGACTTTGTAAACAAATGCATTTGTATCATTTTTTGTTGATTTTGAAAATAACGGGTTAGCAACTCTCCTTTTAAAAGGAAAAATAAAGACATATGCACGTATTCGTAAAGCCTCTTAAACTCTAAAGGGTAGATGCTGGGTTCACTAAACGAAAAAAGTAAAATCGCGATATACCTGTCCAACAAAGATAATTCCCCGGTCTCGCAATCCTGCGATTTCCAGCTCCACCTGTTTGTTGGCATACTTTGAAGGAATCTGAGTCCGGTACAACATAAAGCCGTAGTTTTGTCCAACATTCTCCATGGTTTGGGGAAACTGAGATTTTATTGGGCCAACAGGAGAGAGTTCTTCCAAGACTTCAAACAACGAAGCCACCTGAAAAGAGAAAACAAAGCTGACATGAGGATTTTGACAAAATAAGTGTAGTAAATCTGAAAGAAAAAAAAAACATATGAACGACGACAGGTTTTCAGGTTTTCTGCGCAATGCTATACAATATAATATACCCCAATTCAATACGACACAACCCATTGCAGCACAAAAGAACGGCACAACTCAACCGGCAGCAACACAACCAAACACACGTATAGCATAACGTAACGCATCAGAAGATCAAAACAGAAACACGATTATTGAGCAGGAGCTTTGCTTTGCCGATATCAAATTCAGCCGGCGTTACCCACCACATCATCTCTCCTCCTGACATCGCGACTTCATTTCCTTACGAACAAATTGGAAGTAGATGCAGAGATTGAAATCTATGTTACATTGGGAGCGTTTTTCTCTGTTTCCACAGGATGTTGATATCCCAAGCGAAAAAAAATCTTGGAAGCCGCGTTATACTTAAGTTTCATTATCCTACTAACAATTGCACCTTGGTCATATTTATGGCTCCATAAGCGTGCTTAGTAGTTGGTGGAGGAACAGGCATTGGCGGGACTCCCTGGTGTTTCCAGATCACTTCTCTCATGACCAGGTATTTGTGTGTGGGGTCCCCAGCTTCACTGATTGGTGCATCATAGTCATAGCTTGTTATCTGAGGTTCGTAGACTTTGCCTATGTTGGCACCTGCATGAGAACAACTATATATGTAAGGAGGTCTTCCTCATCAAGAAGAAGAAGAAGAAGAAGAAGAAGAAGAAGAAGAAGAAGAAGAAGATAGAGTTAATAGTAAAGATATTTTATTGCCCGATATCAAAAAAGAATGTCAAGACTTGTTTTTTTAACGCATCCTCCTTCGCTAAAAACTGGTGTCATATTACACCCCTACTCCCCATAACGGCCACCTCTCTGTAACGTTTCACTGTGTAATTAAATGATACAATTTTACTGGTAGATTTCCGGGGTAGAGTTCCAGGCACAAATAATACCCAGATTTCATCCCTAGCTTTCGGGGGGTACACCATTTCTATATTTAAAAAATACTGGCTGTAGCATAGAAATACCTAACACAATCAAAATATATCAATAAAACAGAGACCAACGACGCGCGGTACGGATCAAGTCTCATGACCTTTTACAACATAACACGGGAACTGGGAAACACCATTCACCAGTCGTTGATTAATTGGCCGTTGTGAAGAAGTTATTCTGATAGTTCAGGGCGCGGTTTAGTGGCCGTTGCCGCTGTGGAAAGTTGGCCGTTGTAGAGAGGTTCAAATAAAAGTGAATGTATGGACCATCCGCAAGGACGAAGAAAGTGGCCGTTGTAAAGAGATGACCGTTGTAGAGAGATGGCCGTTGTAGGGAGTTGACCGTTGTAGGGAGGTGGCCGTTGTAGGGAGGTGGCCGTTGTAGGGAGGTGGCCGTTGTAGGGAGGTGGCCGTTGTAGGGAGGTGGCCGTTGTAGGGAGGTGGCCGTTGTAGGGAGGTGGCCGTTGTAGGGAGTTGGCCGTTGTAGGGAGGTGGCCGTTGTAGGGAGGTGGCCGTTAGTGGAGGTTCGACTGTACTCAATTAGAGAAAATGTAAAGAAACATAAGTTAGTTATCACTTTGACAAAGGTTAACTTAATCTTTGGGGGAAATCAAAGAGAACACTTTACTGAGCGTTCGTTTTCCTCTGCAGATTAGAGACGCCATCTTGTGGTAGATGTTTCACTTGTCCTGTGACGCACTACCACAGTTTCTTACAAACCATTTTGTCTAGAGTACGATAGTGGTGTTCGTGTAAAGCTTGGGAAGCATGACTCGGTAGGGTGTCTCGATTCATAGTTAATAGAGGGAAACGGTTAGAAAACCTGGCAAAGTTCTTTGTTGTATTGTTTTGTTGGTTGTTTTGGGGGTTGACCCTGCACAAAACCTGGCAAAATACAAAAGGTGGTTATGCGTGCTCGTACAACTAACCAATAGAAGCATTGCTATTATGTAATTAACGCATAGTCAGTGAGTATAAAACAAAAGACGTGCAGGGTCAAGGAACTTCCAACATAAATCTTAGCCCATTTGTTTGCTTCTTTGATGTTTACCGGGCTTCTTGACTTTTTCCCTATGCTCGATACCATTCAACTATGCTCGATCGAAGAAGCAATTATCACAAAGTAAAAGAATTCATTGAATACAATACCGTTCATGAATCCAAAATTTGTTCCTCCGTGAAACATGTACACGTTCACGGAGATATTAGCGCTCAACAAACTGTCGAGGTTCTTGGCCACAGTGTCTGCATCCCGGTGCTGGAAAGGGATTCCCCAATTGTTTATCCATCCAGGATAGAACTCCGAGTTGACCAAGGGACCAGAGGGTTGAAAGTATCTCTGGTTTTTAAAGCACTCTTCTCCAGGGTTTCCTACTGAAACAAGGAAATCAAAACACACAAGCTTGCGCGTCGTTTACAGAAACAGCGCAAAGCGCCTGAATTTATAAGTTATGCGATGTTGCTATTAAAAAAAAAAAACTGACGTCAGTTTTTCATGCGTCTGTCCTGTTATTGACAATGAATTTCGTCATAACATTGTCGAAGTAGTCTGCGGATCCATTCAGCTGACAGCCGAGTTTATCCACAGCTACGTCGTTATGCCGAACTTCATGATCAATAACAGGACAGACGCATAAAAAACTGACGTCAATTTGTTAAATTTATCGCGGTCCTTACACTTACTTATGCTAAAGGTCAGTTTTACATACTGAACAATTGTTATATCTCAGTAATGGCTATTGTTGAAATGAAAATAACTGTTATAAAATGTATTGATAAAAAAGTGCAGAAGAGTTTACACGTTTTAAAGTTACTGCCAGTTTCTCGCTCTCGAACAACAAATCCAGGGCGGAGTAAACATGAGGTACTATGCCTCTGGTTCCAACTCATTGGTATCTACCACACTAGCTAAGCTGATTTTATACGACTGTTGGAACGTCTGCTTAGTCCACTTACAACAAGTGACTTGGGTTTGGGCGGATTTTTAACTATATTGTCCTAAAACGAAAGAGAGTGTGCGTCCCCCTGTCTATCGCCAAATCATGATGAACAAAATTACGCTGCAGAATTTGCCAGGTTTGTACTACCTTTTTTAACAGAATATCCTCTCAGAAGAATACTCGCTAAGGAATGTTTTACATAACCTCCGCCAAAATCCAGCGTGGAAAGCATTCCGGGCAGTGTTCCACACTCCAGCATTCTGTTGGCACAGCCGTTGTTTGTGAAAAGAACGACATCCTTGCCAAGATATGTCATAAACAGATCTTGTAAATGTGCCAAGTACTGGTGATCGCACTGTTCTATAGAACCATACTCGTTTTCTACCTGAAAAAGAAACGGGCTGATTTCAAACAGTTGAGTGATCGTGTTTCAGGTATGACGCTCTACAAATACTGAGGAATTCAACGCGCCCCCCGCCCCAGGGGTGAGTCTGGATGCCGGTGCTAAATAAAACCGAGGGGGAGTTAAGATGGACCTTTCTTGCAAGAATAAACGAATTGAAGGGGGTCGGGGGGGGGGGGGGAGAGGGCAAGGGCATCGATGCGGACGGGCGGGTAGACGAAAGTGAAAATGAGTCTTTTCTTGCTCCTCTGTGCAGAAAGAAAGATAAAGTGTTTTGGCCCTTCTTATATAAGGTCCTAGAAGTTAAAGCAATTTATGAAATATTCCGCAGTCGGTAGTAACAAAAATAGATCAAATGTGCATACTCATTTTAAAATTGATGTTTCACTGGCTGGTCGGAAAAACCTGAAAAATCTCAGTTCTTTCAAAATTATTCCACAGTCTATAGGGCTTCGACCATTTAATATAACCTTCCAAATATGATATAATGGAGAATTTACAGGGAGCGGCCCTCTTACAGCGTAGGGCGAATATGCCGCTTCTCAACTGAATTCACGGGCGTCATCTGCAGATATTTATGGACACGTACTGTTTGAAATAATAACATTTGTGTCCTGTGAGTTATCTCCGCACCTGAACAGCGATAACAGGTCCACCATTAGAATATACCAAAGGTTTTATTTTTGGCAGCAAGACTTTCATCCATCTGTCCACTGCACTCATGTATGCTGTCGAGAGGTCAATAACAAAGTGAGTTTTAATTGATGTTCCAAACTCTCAAAACTGAAAACGAAGTGAAATGTATTGCGATCTGTAAGGATAGTTGTTACTTTGATCACACTTGAGACTAAAAACTAGAGTTAGTTGGTTGGTCATCATATCATTGACTCACCAGTGTTCGATAGCGTTCTAAAACGAGGGGAATATTCTGCCGTGTAGTTTTTCAGCAACCAAGGAGGAAAGCCACCCTGCAAAGAATTGCAAAGCATTATTCACGTTACATCACCCACATTACCGTTTACAGTAGGTTAATTTTGCTTTTCTGTTAGGCAGAAAAGCCTCAAAATAGTCTTCTATGGTATAACGCGAACGCATACAATACCTAGGATAGGTGTTATTGTGTTGATGTGACGCAACAACTATATTTAATACGTTCTGATTGCCGAAGATTCCCTTTTCTTTCTTGATTTTAACCATCCTCGGAGATCCAGGGACGGTTAGTTGGGGCGGACGAAGTAAATTTGGCACAAATTGAAGCAACGAAAGGTTTACTAGTAGGGGCTATTCACGCCTTTTTCCTTGGAAACTTTCGTCAATTTTTGCCAGATTATATTGACCCCCCCCCCCCCCTCCTCCAACTAGTTGCTCCTGGGTCTCCGAAGATGTATTATAACGGATCGAGAGTTAGTACAATAAAAACTTTTAAGCGTTGCACTGTACCTACCATATCTCGCTCGGCAGCAATAAAAGGACCTGAAAGAGAAACACGTTATCTGTTACATAGATAGGATGATAAAGGTAAAGTATGTATACGAGCCAAGGCCGGAGCTTATATCCTGGAGTGCTTTCCATTATGCCAAAATTTCGGAAATTTCGGTCGGAAGTCAAATGGAAAGGTCATTTTCGTTTCGATCCGATCGGAATATTTGGGACCACCTCTGGAGTTGGTCCAATTTGATCGATCGGACAGGTCGGACCGAGATTTGGCGTTCCATTTTGACAAGCCGCTACCCTACTTCACTTCAGTAGATTTCAGTTATGTAGGGAATTCAGGAAAGGAACAAAAAATAGTAAGAGCCATTCTTCTCGGTTGGCCCGGCTTGATAGGAAAATGTCGTTGCATTTTTCCTCGTGTAGACCCACTGGTTTCTGACCGGTCGGTCTGGTATCATGGAAAGCACCCTCGGTTTCTGTAGCATGAAGCGACCAGGAGTATTTCTGCTCACCCCTGGATGGGATGATAGTCCATCGCAGGGTTACCCCCGGCATTCAATTCGCCGCTACCCATTTATGCACCTGGGTGGAGAGTGGTACTGTGAGAGTAAAGTGTATTGCCCAAGAAATACGATGTTCCCAGCCAGGGCTCGAACCCAGACCGCACAATCCGGAGTCGAGCGCGCTAACCATGAGGCCACCGCGCCACCGCGCCACCCACAGTCACGTAGCGGTAATGATTGACTTCCCAACGAGATCGCAAAGCAAGCAAACAAACCAAAGAACAAACACCACCACCAACAACAACGACACAAAAACACTATTTTATCTTTTTGCGCAATTTCAATTGTCAGATGGATCATGTTCTTCTTCATTGACAGAGGGCAACTTGCTAGTAAGCCACCTCGCGTTAGCACGTTTCATTAGAAGTTTTCTCAATCCATAGTTTTTTCTTACCTGCTCTAATAATCACCAGAAGGCCCAGAGAACCCGCAATTTTAGTGAAGTTCACAAAGTCATTTTCTCCCTCAAAGTCATACTCTCCTTCAACTCGCTCATGAACCTGCCAGGCAACGTATCTGCAATACAAAACATTTTTCTTTTCTCTAGCGCGCCGTGGAGGTCTGGGGTACTCCATTCTATGGGCTATATGGGTATGTGCGGCCCCAAAGGGTATGGTTTTTGAGCCCTTCTGGTCTGAAATAGAGTATGTTTTTCACTCTGACTTGGCATCGGGTATTTTGTTTACATGGCACTATTTTTTCTCCGCATCAACATTGGCAAATTTGTAGCCCTTCGATTCTCAAATGGTTACACAAATGGAAGCCAATTCTGGTTAGCTGCGGTCATATATAAGAGCCAAGCACTAACTTTAGAGGTCTGAAATGGGGTATGGAAAGTCACAGATTTTGATCTGAAATTGGGCATAGGTTTCAAAGTTTGGGTCGCAAACACCCACTAAATCCCGCGGGGGTGTGGTGACACATTTGTCCCGGCCATGAGACAAGATTATGGCACATCTACCACAGATAACACAGACAAATATCAAAGGATCCCCCTCCATCCCGGAACAAGAATCTCCCCACGACACCGGAGAAAGGAATGTCTAAATGATCAACAGCTACGTAGTTGTGCAAGCACCCGGCCGGAGATAACGGAATTCCCCATTTCCGGAGGAAGTAAAAAAAAAATCACGCAGTAATGACATCCTTTAATTTAATACGCAAACGCTCGGATGATATTGTTACATCCCCCCTTACTTTCCTCCATACAATCTGGCCGTTGCGCGCCACAAAAAAACTTAGCCTTGTACAGAAATTGCCTGTGTACCCTTTGAAAAGTAAACCATAATCAGTCTACTCACGTTTGTATGGCGTTTAGTCCGGCGGCCTTCATCTTCAACAGCCTGTCGTACCAGTAGGTCCGAGGAACTCTAAAATAATGAATGCTTCCCGAGATGTAGCGGAATGGTTTTCCATCTTTGAGGAAAACGTTGTTTTCGTAGTCAACGATAAATGACCGGGATGTTGTTGTTTGGTGACATTGAGTGCAAATGATATACACTATTACGAGGAGGAGGAATCTTGCGAGATTCATATCAGAGCGTTACGAAAACTGAGATATCAGTTGAGACGTATCTTGTAACGGTATCCTCGTCTGGTCAAAGCAATGTCACGTTGTTACGAAACTTAATTTATGTCACGCGATGCTCGGCAGATGATTAGCACGTGACTTGCCCTTGCAGGATCGGAGCAAACACTTCGCAGTAGCGGCGATGTGGGGCTCGATTTTTGTCCTGTTATCAATCATCCATTATTCATCTTGTGGCTCATTTACCATAGACTGGAAGAACGATGTCTTTCTTAAGGATGGAAAGTCATTCCGATACATATCGGGAAGTTTGCACTACTTTCGTGTCCCAACGGTTTACTGGAAGGACAGAATGACGAAAATGACAGCGGCTGGCTTGAATACTTTGCAAACGTGAGTTAACTTAAATACCGCAACTATACGTATTAGAAGTGATTGTCAATGAAAAGTGAAATCAGCTGCAGCTTTCAATGACGCAATCTGCAGTGGAAAGTTCGTCCTCGTCATCCGATGGAAAAGGTATTTTTGCTCTGTTTCCTCAACCGAGTTGCACAGGGTCAATATTTTTCCTTTCTTTCTTACTAGTACACCATGTCAGTGTGGCTGATCTAATATTAGTTTGCTGGTAACGACTCGTCGTTTTCAATGTGAAAATAAACTTAGATACACTTTTTACTTAAACTGCGGAAGGTATTTAAACTATTTCAATCTGCATCTAAAATAAATAATCTTAATAAATAGATGAATCTTTTTTTCGTGAGTAATAAACCGAGCCAGCATCAGCTAGTCTAAACTAAGCTTAAATCGTAGAAATTTATTTCGATTTATCCAACAGGGGAGAAACTTTACCTGCTAACTAAACTTCTGTGACCTGGGGGTCTGTTAACTAAATATCCTGCCTGCTGTTAATTTCTCGGCTGGACTTATCAAATGAAATTGAAAATTTGTCACTGAAAAGCTAGCTAAAGACCGAGTGCTCCCTAATTTTATTCGATCGATTTCTCATGTCGATTTTTCCACCATCTCTTGTTGTTTGTGTTTCAACCAGGTGATTGCTTCAAATAAAACAAATATGTTAACCGTTCCCCACAGGTGTGTCCTTTCACCTTGTTGAGAAAACAGGAGCGTCCATTTTGAAATAAATAAATAATTAGTTTAAACAATGGAATTGACTCTAAGTTGTCATGGAGTAATTAACGGTATCTTTAGCTTATAAGTGATCTTCAGTCACAAACCTGGTGATGTTGACACACAGTGGACTAATGGAAATTTTTACAGAGAAATTTAGAGTTATATTATGAAATTTTCCTGGTCTTTTTCACTTCATTTTGTGTTCCTGGTGGCTTTGTTTATGGGCTTAAACGCAAGATTGAAGAGGAAAAAGAAAGGATGTATTTGTAAGAAGAGAACTTTTCAAATTGATTTTGAGGAAAACCGGTTTCTAAAAGATGGGAAGCCTTTCCGGTTTATTTCGGGGGATATGCATTATTTCCGCATTCCAAGGTGTTACTGGATGGATAGATTTGCTAAGATGAAACATGCCGGCTTGAACACTGTGGCTACGTAAGAATTGTTTCTGTTTATAAACTTGCATTACAACCAGCATCTATGTACAACTTTTTTTCTGGCTAATACCAGTAATATACTTGTTATGTTATGGTAAAAACTGTCTGTACTGGATTTAAATTTATGTTTCGTCTAGAGAAGACAGTATTCCTCATTTACGCATTTTTATGCTAATTTATGATCCACAAATGCCATTCATATTTTTGATTTATTCTTGTTGATTAATTGCATGTTAGATTTTATGGAAGCAGTGCCATAATTTAGTTTTGTACCTTTGTGGTGAGGTTATCTGTTTATCTTGTTTGGCCTTCTGGTTTAAGTTGGCATAATCTCAAACTACACAAAACAAAAGCAGTGAAAAACATCTGTATACAAGAAAAATTTAGACTTTGGTTACCTTTTAATCCTGTGTTAGCATTAACCAGCTTACAACAGGTTAACCTGACATGAGCCTGCAATCCAATCAAAAAACAGTACTTGGTCAGTGGTCAACTTAAGAAAAATATGTGACCTTGATGAGCCCTAACCTTGAACCTGCGATATGGTCATGTGATACTGGTCAGCGGATACCTTGTTTTGACAGGTGTCAATTGACCATAACATGGATGTCCAATATTTACATGTATGCTGTAAACCAAGGCTACATGCCTTGCTCGACCTATTAGCTGGAGTATTGCCACCATGTTGCACAATGTCATTATTTATCATGGGGTGCATGTGCCCGCCATCCATGCTGCTAGCCATGTTGACCATGAAAAAAGAGTTGGATGGTTTTCTATTTCTATGCATGCATGTGGTTCTGTTCCTATTGTTATGGTGCTCCACATGGCAGCCCTTGGGGCTGCCTGAGCTCTGCTGTTAGGTCTGAAGTAGTAGTTAAAGGTTCTGGTAGGATACTTGCTCCTAATCCATGGTAGAATACTATACACCCTATTGGTTGTCTTATAGAGGGACACAACAGAACATTACCTACTTTCATAGGCATGCAGTGCATGCAAAGTCTCATCTCTGTAAGATTTCCTCGTTTAAAGTGTCGGCACAGTTACCATCAGTAATAATTACTGATTGCACTTGGCTTCTTTTGTTTGTATTTGTCTTGGAAATGCGGGTGTCATGCAGAGGTGTGATCTGGTTTGAAGAGCCTTTAAATGGTACATGTACCTTATAATAAGCTTAATTTACCAATTCTGTGGAACAAACTTTGCTCGCCCTGAAGCCGCTTTACAATTTCAACATCTGCGAAAACTAATCCGTACAATTTGCACATGGTGACATTATCCATGGATGAACTGAATGCAATATCTCGACATGACTCAATGACTGTTAAAATATTTTTCCATACATGTAGGTATGTAGCTTGGAACATGCACGAAGCACAGGAAGGACAGTATGATTTCAGTGGCAACAATGATTTGGTTAGTTTTATTCAGATGGCACAATCATCAGGACTCTTGGTCATAGTTAGAGCAGGTGAGTCAATATTCCACTCTGGGGATTATATAACAACTATGGATGATTTAGGAAGTTCATTAAAAAGGATTGTATACCTTCAAAATGAACCTGTTAGTCTTTCAGCCAGTAAAATTAACCCGAAGTTGGCTCATATCCCTGAATGATTATTACTAGTAGTTCTCTCCCCCCCCCAGGGGGAGGGGGGTTCCCTCAGAAAAATTGGGTGGGGGTGTGCAGCCAGTTTCCCTTAACCCCATTTTTGAACGAAATCTGTGATTTCCCTACCCTATAAATGACCTGACTAAAAAGTCAATACCTTATTTATGACCATTGCGGCTGACACAGTTGCCCTAAACCCTCCGGGCTTTTATCACCTATTGCAGAATAATTTCCTTCATTCCTTGAAAGTCAGTCATTAGTAATGCACAATCTATTAATAAATATTTAAGAAATAGAAAACATGTGCCGTGTTTCTATCGAGTTATAGAAACACAAGTGGAAGTTTGGGAGAATGAGAAATGCTGTGGGACTATGAGCCACAGCTGAGTGTTTCCACAGCTTTTTCGAGTTCTCCCAAACTTTCACGAGTGTTTCTATAACCCGATATAAACATGGAGAACATGTTTTTTATTTCTTTTAGTAAACACTGCGATGAAAAAAAGAAAAATAGCTTGTTTACTTTGATCATCAAAATGTAAATTCTCCTAGCTTGCGCCATCATTATGTCAACATGTTGTGCTAGTTCTGTGTTTCCATCGAGTTATAGAAACACAATTTTTGACCAAACAGCGTGCATATTTTCTTAGGATTGTTTTCTAATAATTAATATCAATATGAGTTTGAATTATATATCCTAGAGTAGGCTACCCAGGCTTATAGAGATTAAGCATTTTTATTTTTATTAAAGATGACATTGATAAATTCTTAATACTCTTTCTTGAAAGTCAATAAACAAATAATATATTTTGTGTAAACTATCTTCATTTTTCATTATGCAGGTCCTTACATTTGTGCTGAGTGGGATCTGGTGAGTAAGAGACTTGGTTTTTATGTCAGCATCTAGGTACTTTTACAAGAGTACATGTATCTATCTAATGTTTTAAAAAATTAACTCCTGAAAAAAACACAGACAATACAAAGAGCCAAGTTTTTGAGTATATGTTCTTAAAAAAATTGCTGACAATTTATGCAGTTCAAAGTTATTCATGCATGTTCCATGTTTTTATTGTTTTGATCTTTATAAAGAATAATTCCTAAATATACCGAGTCTCAAAAATCACCAAATTCTTAGATCAGTATGGAGCACAATCCTGAAATAACACACAATAAGAGTTTATTTAGCTTCAGGGTGTTAATTTTATTGTGGATGAATTGACGTAGTTGACAATCTTCTTTCTTTATGATTGTAGGGTGGCTTTCCTCCCTGGTTGCTTAAGAATTACACAAAAGCAAGGTTGAGGTCGTCTTCAGACAAAGGTAGGGAAAAATGTTTATAATAGCGAAATCCTGTATTGACTCATACACTATACATGTGTGCACATGATGTATTTTTGAGAGAAATGTGCAGCATATATACGATCTGTCTTCTAGATCTAGGGAGAATACGGTGGGGGAGAGGGAGAGAGAGTGGCAGTCCAGTATCCCATCCAGTTGAATTGCTTCTGTCGGTAGTTGATACAAATACTCTCTCTTTTTCCACTTGAAACCGCACACAGTGTACAGTAATATGTATACATGTACAGACCTCTTATTACATTCATTGGCATGCATCATTGCAGTAGTTCAGCTAGTTTTCTAATTTGTCCTCAGGTTATATTGCTGCAGTGGATCGTTGGATGAGTGTTCTGCTTCCAAGACTGAAGCCTCTTCTGTACGCCAATGGGGGACCTATCATTGCTGTTCAGGTAGTGCTCAATGCAAGTTGGTTTGTAACAATTATGTCTTCATAATTGGGCTGACAAATCTGCATGAAAGCTTAACAGACCTGTCTGATAAGTATATAGACAATAGCCTCCATTTGGTGCAAAAATATGCTTGCCATGGGTATTTTTCTGTGGACATTATCCGTTCTGAGAAGCAAACAGTTTTCCAACAGCATAGCTCGAGGAAAACTGTGGGCTTTAATGAGGAACAGATAATATCCATTGCAAGGACAAATATTGTACTTATTTTTGTGCCAAATGGGGGCTATAATTTGTTTATTATCCTTCAAATATTTTCTGCAACACATGCAGTTTTAAATTTGGGGAATATCACTTGGATATTTCCCAGTTTTAGCTGTGGCATATTCAGTCACATAATGCATTATTGTACAAAAGCAAAAATATTTGACGGATTATGAGGGCTAATATATAATCGCCTAGGTGTCCATAGGATAACTACCTCCCAGGGATAAGGACATTCAAGTGATTTTCTCCAGCCACTAGTATGAGAAGACATCTGTAATTCTTCTCGTTATGCGCAACTCATGGCAGGGGTGTCAATAAGGACCGGGCACCAGGCAAATTGGCCAGCTCTGAGGACAATTTTGCCCAGCTGGTTTGACCTTCTAGTGGAAAGCTTTTCTTACTAACAAAGAAGTTCAGTTGTAATAGTTTTGCCCATCTGTGAAAACCAGTTTCCCTCCTCCTGAAAACGATAATGAAACCCCTGCACGGATGGAAACACTGGTTTCAATACAGACTTTTTTGTCAGATTTCATTCTGTCCTTTAGCCTACATCTTGACTTAACGCCATTCTTAGCAAGGTGCTATGTAATCACACCGGCATGTTCATTGGAGAAAATAAATATTTGTTACGGTAACTGTGAATTTTTTCTTTTGCAGGTGGAGAATGAATATGGCAGTTATTTCACCTGTGACCATCAATACATGTCTCACCTCCAGGACTTGTTTGAGCAGCATCTCGGTAAAGATGTGATTTTATTTACTACAGATGGCTTCAATGATAGGATGCTTGAATGTGGCTCACTTCCCTCGCTCTTTACCACTGTGGACTTTGGAGCAGGTGAATAACATTATTTTGTCATCAGAGCAATAAGTGGCTGTCAACTCCCTCTAGAGTTATTTAAGATGCATGGGAGTAACTCTGATCTGTCAGCCTTGAAATTGTGTCTTTTAGAGAGTGGTAACCAGATTTTCATTATGAATAAGTATCTTCCTCGGAGAGGTGTCTTCTAGGAGAGGTTTCCACCTAGAGAGGTATCTGCCCTCAAGAAGTGTCTGCTTTAGAAAGGTCTGTCCACCTCAGAGAAGTGTCCACCTTAAGAGGTGGCTGCCTTGGGGAGGTGTCTACATTAGACAGGTGTCTGCCTTTGAGAAGTATCTACCTTACAGAGGTGTCTGCCTTAGAGAAATCTTAATTCTGCCTTAGTTAGAGAGGTGTCTGTCTTAGAGAGGACTCCATTGTTTGAGGTGTTCACCTTGGAAAGGCTCTTGTCTTAAAGGAGTGTCTGCCTTAGTGAGGTGTCTACCTTAGAGAAGTACCTGCCCAATTAGAGAGGTGCCTGCCTTTAGAGACTTATCTGCCATGAAGAGTTGTCTCCATTAGAAATGTGTTTGCTTTAGTGTGGTGTTAACTGGTGTTGTCTACTTTGCAAAGCTGTGCAAACCCAGCATAGTGAGGGATCAAGGTTAGATATAAACAGCACATAATATCCAACTGTATAGGGAAGTGTGCAACTTTGAGTGCTGTCTGTCTTCCATGTAGCTAGGTACATGTATCCAGTATCCAGCATAGAGCTAGAGAGGTGTCAAGTTGCAAGGAGGCGATTATTGTGGGAGGGTGTCCACCTTATGTCTTGTTAATTGACACTGATTCTTTGTTAATCCCTCAGGTATTGATCCTTCAGTCCCCTTTTCTCAGCTGCGTAAGTTCCAACCAAAGGGCCCCTTAGTGAATTCAGAATTTTATCCAGGATGGTTGGACCACTGGGCAGAGGGACACCAGAAGAGAGAGGCGGCAGCGATTGGATTGTACCTTGATAAGATCCTCGCAATGAATGCCTCGGTCAATTTGTATATGTTTCAAGGTGGTACAAGTTTTGGTTTCATGAATGGTAGGTGCTGTGAGTTACAGTTCTAGGCCAGGTTGTTTAAAGCCTGATTGAGGTAATGCAGGATTAGCAAGAATTTTGATTTCAGTTGGGTAACTTTTCAGTGTAGTTAAATTCTGTTTATTTTGTTTGTCCTTCAGTTTTGAGTTTGAATAAACTCAAACCGCACAAAACATATCCAGTGAAAAAATTAATACTTTGATTAACTTTTAATCCTGGGTGAGCGTTAACTCGCGTTCCAACAACTTGGCTTTGTATATTTACTGTTGTCAGATCCAGGGTCTCCTTTTTTTGCTGGAAAAGTAAATCCAAATGGCCAAATATCTTTCCAGAGAATTCAAACTAGTTGCTAATCCTGGATTAATTTAATCATGATTTTAACAACTGGACCTTGAACATTTCATGTGACAGAAACCTAAATGAAGAACTGTTCTTATGAGGTTACATGTCACTTGTTTAACACACAGGAGCCAATGGTTATCAAGATAGTCGTAAGTTTCAACCACAGCCCACCAGTTACGACTATGATGCGCCACTGACAGAGGCCGGCGATCCGACAACAAAATACTTTTTGATCATGGAGACCATTGCCAAGTATGCCTCAGTCCCCCCAGGCCCTGTGCCTCCAGCCACTAAGAAGTTTGCTTATGGAAAGGTTATGATGACCCAGGTGGATTAGCTTTACTGTGCTGTAATTCCATAGCAAGGTCGTAAGTTAGAGGAATTTAATCGCTTTTATTTGAATTATCGCTTTCATTCGAATTATTCTATTCCTCTATGAACCCCATATTTTATTTCCTCGCAAATATCTTTTTGTTCTCATTGTAATTTTTTCTTCTTCACACTTTTTACCGTACTTTCAATATTTCAACGATCGCGCTTTTTATTCACTATTTGTCAAAGATTGCAGACTGGCAATCGAAAGCTCAAAATTTTACACTATTTTTTAACCTGAGAGTGTTTTTAAATTTAAATTTATCACTTTTGTTTTAAAGAATTTTCTGCTACAAAGGCAGCAACAATTTTACACCTGCTAAAATTCCGTTGTGATAAAATAGTGTCAGTAAAACCTTCAGAAACCGCAAGCCTTTTTGCTGCAAACATCAATCCCCGCGATATCAAAGATATGCGAGCACAATATTTAAACTCTAACTTCCTCAGACTGCCTCTTAGATCACAACTTCCCTAACCATGCGTGACACGTTATGCAGAAAACTTTAGGGTGTGACGCGTAGAAAGCAGCTAAATGACATATTACGTGATTCATTACTTTATGACAAAAGTATAAGTAATGGGCGAATTGTGCTAAAATTCGTTCGTGAAATGGAGGGAGCCCCGTCTTATCCGCCACCGCCCCCCCCCCCCCTCTCCCTTTTCTACCTTCAGTGCATTAGGCCAATTCCGATATACTAAAATTCTAACTTGGCTCCGAGGCTTAGGGGAATAAAACAAAAGAAATTAATTATTCATCCCTCATCCTCGATGCGATTTCGTTTGTTTTATTTCCCTAAGCCTCGAAGCCAAGTTAGAATTTTAACATATCGGAAAATTTGGCCCATTGGCACACAATCAGGTTGAAAAAGTCCGGGATGTTTTAGAGAGAGGAGGCAGCCTTCTGTGCTAGCTGGACTGATAATTTTTCTTTAATTTCCATCGTAGTTCAATTCTATTTTTGATCTGCTAAAATACCTGACACCATCCGGACCTGTCCTGTGTTATGACACTCTCAGCATGGAGCAGATTGGACAAAACTATGGATTCATCCTTTATCGAACTATGATTCCCTTAAACGGGTCTGCGGTGAACATCAGTATTCCAGGACTGCGCGACAGGGGAATTGTTTTTGTCAATCAGGTTTGTGAAATGTTTGACAGGCTTTTCGATTTCTAACGTGTCGGACTTATGCCCCGCCCACAATGCGGCAGAGAAAATTTGAAAACGCAGCTTTATTTGTACGGTTAGGCCTACCGCCCTTTATTTGTACGGTTAGGCCTACCGCCCACACTAGTCCGTTCCAAAAGAGGAGCTTTTCGAAAACGCTCTTCAAACCGGTGGATTTTGAAAATGCCGGTTTTGCGTTTTCGTGTGGACGGAAAACATTTTGAAAGCGGAGTTTTTTCGAATACGATCACGTCACGATAATCAAGGGATTTCCCTGACTGAGTTTTCCTCAAACAAAAATCCAAAATGGCGGGTGATTGTTGCCTTTTCAAATTTCTGTGCCGTAGTGTGGCCGGAAAACATTTTATGCATTTTCAGAGTCAAACCGCCGTTTCAAGTAGGCCATATTCGTATTCTCGGTGTTGGACTGAAACTTGTAAATAAGGCTAATGTGGGGAGTCTTTTCAAATGCAAATGACATTTACCTCTTTCTTAATGATTTCCCCCTTCATGGGCCTCCATTGCAAGCCAGTTCCAGTCCAATACCGAGGAGGCGGCGTGGCCGAGTGGTCAGAGTGTCGGACTCGCCATCCAGCGGTCCCGGGTTCGAGTCACGCTCTGACCACTATCTGGATTTGTTTCTAGGTAGCCTCGACTTCAAATCCTCGGCCACACTTGTAAATAGCCAACTGGTTTACCTCCGGCCAGTTGGGATTCTTAACAACGTTATATACAATTTGAATTATTAATATTTGTGTCAGTTGTTTGCTCGGCCCTACTAGTACTTGTGCTATAAACATTGCCGAGGGTAAATTAAGGTTATATTTTAATACGAGTATGGTCTATTTCTCAGGCGTGAAGCCCAGGTAAAGCGCTAACCCCAGCGCTTGTCGAAATTTTACGGTTATGTTTCCATTGTTTGTTTTGTTTGGAAGGTTCGCCAGGCAACTCTGATTCGCGTTGGTGGCAAGACCACCGCCACCATCAAAGTTAAAGCCGGTGCGACCTTGGACATCCTGGTGGAAAACATGGGCCGCATTAATTATGGGCCTCATTTACAAGACCCGAAAGGGATCCTCGGAGATGTGACCCTCGACAATGTGGTCCTTAGAAACTGGAAGATGTATCCCTTACACTTAGACCTTGTTGTGGGCATTGAGAAGTCTCCACATGCTGCGGTTAAAAACGACGAGGATAGCATTCAAATTCCAACTTTCTACATTGGTGAAATTCCTCCAGCACCAGATGGCATTCCTAAAGACACTTTCCTCAATCTTCCTGGCTGGTTTAAGGTGAAAAGACGTTTGTGTAATATATTTAAGGTCGAAAATTTTGTGTTTTGATTTCTTACAGCCAATCCCGTATTTCTAACAACGCAAGTCTTGGGAATTTGTTGTACATGAAGAGAAGACATCCAGTTTACTGCGTTTGTATGTTCTCTTTACCTGAACGCTTGACAATAAGTTTAAGTTGTAGGGAGAATGCTGTTATTGATCATTCCACTAAACTGCTAGCCGTCCGATTTATCCTTAAATTCGACTTACTTGACTTAATGGCTTGACCCGGGGTAGGGAAGGGGGGAGGGGTAAGGAGGGGAATGGGTCAGTTTATCCTCGGAACTTGAAAAGTTGTTATCTTTACTGTGGGCCTTGTACAAGGTTAGTACTCGAGTCGCATGTTGTCGGCAGCGACATTTAGAAAGGATTAAATTTAAAAGTTTCTCTTGCTATTGGTTTGCTCATAGTTAATAGATTCTATTAACTATGGTTTGCTGGTAAGAAAATCTCCTCGCGCTTCTTGGTCAGCGAAATCTTTTCGATAGTGTTGAACAATCCACGATACTGTTCTATGTTTTCCAGGGTCAAGCTTTCGTCAACGGATTTAACATTGGTCGTTACTGGTCCGTTGTTGGACCCCAGGTCACCCTGTTCGTTCCAGCCAGCACTTTGCACCCTGGTAAGGAGAGCAGCGAATTGGTGCTTTTGGAGCTCGATAATGCTCCCTGCATTAGCCCAGAGGACTGTTTTGTCGAGTTCTTAGAAACACATGATATTAGTGGACCTGTGCGCCCCATGGCTAGAGAGAAGATTATGACCGGCGAAGTTGAATTGCAAGAAGACTGGACCTCAAAATACAGGGATTTTTTACCCTGGTGCACCAAGACGAAACAGCAAGCCGTAGATCTTCTGAAAGACTGGCCATGAATTACGTTGAACCGTATAAGTGAAATAATATGAAAGCATGATAGTATATTCCAATGAATAATGAAGGAAACAATGAATTCATTTCTTGCTTTTCTGGCTAAAACTAAGGATGGGTGATTTTCCAGTAAGTTAGTAATACGAGTGCGGTGAAATTCAAGTTTGTCATTCTCATTTCATCTCATTCGTCCGTCATAACGACCATTCTTATTCCTTTCTCATTTGTTATTACATTTGTCGTGTTTTCCCGTCTTTTTAGGCAACTGTTATTTTGAGAATTTCGTCCTTTATCGATATATCAAAACATGGCTCCTTTTCAGCAAGGGCTGGTAGTGATTGGTGTGCGGATGGTCCTTAGGTCCGTACTCAGATGAAGGTAAGACGAAGAAGAATGAATTCATTCATCCTCTGTACCTTTTGAAAACAAATCGTAGTAGATCAGGGGTTAGGAAAAAAAGGATTTGATTACCTCAAAAGAGGAAACGCTTGAAAAAATGCAATAGAACATAGTTTTGGAAATTGTAATATTGACTGAATCAAATGGTAACGGGTTTTAAAAATATTGATTCCTAAGAGTTTTAAGCTTTGTATCTCGGAAAAAGAAATTAACATAAGATTTAAAAGTATTGTGTTTTCTTGGGGAGAAAGCTGACTGTGTTTTTTAGAAATCAGTAGCACAATGTAAACAGGTAAAAATCTACAGTACGAAAATAGTAGACATGTGACATGTCTCCAATGTAGTCATATGTTTTGGTACTTCACTTAAGTGAAATAAAAAGTCAATGCTAAAAGCAATAAAAGGCTTAAACATTTGAAGGAGTTAGCTTTTACTCAAAATTCTTCTTTAATTTCATGCAGCAACAAAAAGGTGCAGCACATTTCCAAACACCTCGCAGTTCGTGAAGAGTAGTCGCGCCGTATTTTCCAGTTCCCTTCGTGTTTGGAGATGTGGTAAACACGGTCTCTCTTGCCTTGAGTTGTGTTATGCACCGCTATACCAGTGCATCGTGCTTTTATAAGTTACGCATGCGCAGGGTTGATCTTCTCCCATGTTACGGAAAAACAGTCATAAACTAATCTTTACTTTGCTCCCCTCCAATTATTTATTTAATATCTCTATTTTGATGTTTAAGGCATATCTCGTTTACTCGGAGTTCATGAGTGAAGATTCTTAGTTTTAATTTTATTTTAACCACGTTTTTGATTCAAAAAATGCGTAGTACAATCTCCCTTGGTATTGCCCCTTTAAATGGGATCAGGAAATCGGATACGTATACTTCGGACAATACATTCTCATCCCCAGAATCGCCAGTAGATTGTTTTAGCCGTCACGCAATAAAATTAAATCGAGAACCACTTAGTGGGTGAATTCAAGAAAATTTAGCGATATTATAGGTAGATGAAGAAGTTACTTCCCCAAACTTCAGATATTTGTCGAAATGTTCCGCACAAATTTATAGAGCCCAGTATGGAACAATCATTTATGTTTTTACAACAACTGTCTGATTTCTCGCGCGCGAAACTTGCACGGGTGCTGCGCGTACTTTCTTAGCCTCGCATTCGTTCCTCGCGGTTAAGAGTGGAAACCACAAAGCAAAGCATTTTCAAGATGGCGGCCAAACTGCACTATTGGTGCCACTGTTGATAGTACGTGTAATATCTGGTTTCAGTTCAAAAACAGAGAAGTTATTTTGATAAATACATCAAAGTGTAGTCGGTACCTGCGACAAACGGACAATTGAAACGCAGTTGATTGGAAATTAGTTGTTCAAAGGCCTGGTTGCGTTACTTGTGTCCTATAAATTCTACGATGACGAAATATTGTGGTGCAATATTCAGTGGAAGAGCTGGTATAAAAACAAGGGCATTCTAGTACTAGCTCACAGTTGAACTAGAAAGGGATCAATAACGCAGACAAGTTTTCCATTTGGCTGGTCAACAGACAAGATGGCGGCTTCATCTAATTCGAGACCCTACGTATCGCTCTTTGACCAAGAGTTGAACGATCTCTTGTGTGGTGTTCGTATTATCACGAAAGATCTTGGCCATGGAACAGGCAACGGCGAACAGCTAGAGCTATGGAACAAAGAGCACAACCACGAAAAGGGTAATGTACAATGTAATGTTCAGATTGGTTAGCGGTTCTGACTACCAATTTTATGTACGTCTTATTATGAGCTTAATTAAGCCCACCCTTAGGGAAAAAGTTCACTGTTTACGTACATAGTAAGTAAAGCAGTCAATATAAGTCTGCATTTGAGCCTAATGGCCCACCAGGCTGGCTGTTACTGCACTTGTTTCCATAGCCTGAAACAACTGGGAGTATTTCTCTCCCTCTGGGTATGGTTTGGTCCTAGACCATGGAAGAGCTCCCCCTTCCACAGCATTAATTCTCTGGTACCTGTTTATATACCTGGGTGGAGAGAGGAACCTTGAGAGTACACATCTTGCCTAAGAACACAACACAGTGACCCTGGCTGTTGATTCTACCCAGGACCACTTGATCCGAAGTCCACCACAACAACCAATGGGCTTAAATTCACTACAAGAACGATACTAGTGTGATTGCTTGATGGCTAGTGCGCTGGACTCTTCAATCACCAGTCTCGCTTTGATCGTTGGCCGAGGTCATACTTGTACAGTGTCTCTCATCATATGAGAGTATGAATTGATATTGGTTATATACTAGGCCAAATTATCTGACTAACTGTGGATGGGAATTGTTGGGGTGAAGATCCCATCTTGGTAATGAATGGACGTACTCCTAGTTGTGTTATTCAAACCAGGTTAAGCTTGGGCAGTGTTGGCCAGTTTTGCCCAAATCTGACTTAATAGGAAAAATGTTAGTCTTAGAGGCTAGTCATGGACCCAAAAAGTATTATTACGTTGACTATGCAGCTCTACAGAAAAATGCATGGAACTCCTTGAAGTACACATTTGTAGTTTAGATACTTTTAGTGGCTTATAGTAATATTGCTGGTGAGGAGATAAAATTTATTCAGATTAATCTTTGTAAAACAGATTCACATGTACCTGAAGCTGGAGACAAGACTGGAATGAGCTGTTCTGTTTGCCAAATTGTATTTGAGTCTGTTGAAATCCAGGTAACCAATGTAGTACAGTTAAATTACTCACTCATGGCTCAATCTGGCCACTTAGAAATTATTTAGTAAACAGTGTCTTAAGGAAAATTTAATTTCTATTGGTGCACTGATTTGGCTACATGTTCCATACCATAAGCTGGCTAGGAATAAGAGGAAATTCTCGAGCCACCATTTTTCTTGGGTTGCCTGGCTAACAATTTCCTTGTTACCTAATTAATTACACCTGTGTAGAAAGGCACTGTGAGAGTAACATTTTACCCAAGAATGTAACACAATAACCCTGACCAGGATCAAAACTGCATGGTCAAGACTAGTACAACTCTCTCTTTTTTTTAATGTTGTAAGCATTTTTAAGGGATGCTTATTTTAAATAGATTTGATTCAAAGGACATAGGAAATTCTAATTCCTTTTTGTAAATTTTCTAGAGAGAACACTTTAAGTTAGATTGGCACAGATTCAACTTGAAACAAAGACTCTTGGAGAAGCCAATTCTGACAGAGGATGCATTTGAGGAAACTATTTCTGGTAATTATGTAGTTATTTAGAGCTTGGTAATTATTGTCTATGATAACTTGCTCGCTACCTGTATTCTTAAAATTGCATCAAATTGTGATGTGTTATCCACAGGTCAGTAATTCTCACTGACATTATCTTACAGAGAATGGCATAGATTTTGCTATGCATCACTTGGTTCATAACAGACAGCAAGAAGGAAAACAAAAGATTTCAACTCTTCAAAGGAAAAAGCTACTACCTTGCCTGATACCAGTTAATGATTGCTTTGGTGTTTTCTACTCTGCCCTGGCAGATAACACACCTTGGCAGTGATAATTCTTCAGCTACATGTATCATGCTTAGCCAAATCCAAAAATAATACAGTTTAATTCATAGTTAAGTATTAATAATTTATAACTGAGTACTGTATATATATAGCATTAAGAATGAGGAAAGCTGAACCTCGGAGTTTGTAACCCAATCTGTCAAAGTTTAATATTATTATCTTTGTATTATTTCTTTCTCCCCAGGTGAGGTATCCAGTATTTCTGGTTCTGATAGTGATACAGATAGTGATGGTGACCTGACTCTGGAGTCTAATCAGGACAGTAAACCATTTATCAATAACCTATTACCTGAAACACCAGATGAAAATGAGTCATGCCCAACTGGACGACAACACCCCAAGGTGTTTTTTGTCAGTGGAGAGGGAGAAGTGTTGTCTGTTTATCGTAGTGTGTTGCACTCAGTCAAGGTACCTACCTACCCACCTTACATACCTACCTGCCTGTCTACCTAGCTAGTGGCTAACTAGTTCCCTACCTAGCAATCTGTCTGAGCTATCTACATGCCTAGCTTTTTGACTGCCTGCCTGCCTTTCTACCTGTCTATGTTCATACCAAGATGCATGTACCAACCCACCTTCCTACCTACAGTGTACTTGCCTCTTTGCCTGTCTTCTTGTGTAACAACCTACCCACCAACATCCTTCTATTTACAGAATATCCCAGCCACAGCAGGTGAAACACTTTCTCTGTTTACAAGTCTACCAAAGAAGTGTTACTGGATTATATTGATGACGGCAGGAGGTCACTTTGCTGGAGCAGTGTTCAGTGGGAAAGAAGTTTTGACACACAAAACTTTCCATCGATACACAGTTAGAGCCAAACGAGGAACTGCACAGGGAGCTAGAGACTCACAGCAAGGTGGAAAACAACCGAAGTAAGGAAAACAGTGATAAACATATAATTTTCCTAGGCCACATTGTATGATGTTCTAGAGAAGAGACACAGTGACCTAATGGATAGCAAGCTGGATTCCAGATCAAGTTTTCCGAGTTCTAGCCCTGGCAGGGAGTCAGTGCATGGTGTTCTTGGGCAGGATACTTTCCTCTCATGACACAGTACCTCTCTCCACTCATAGGAATAAGTGGGTGCCAGCAAATTAGCATCCCATCCAGGGGGAGTAGAAATACTCCTAGTTGCTTAACACTTCAGAAACCAGCATAAGCTACATGTATATGGACCATTTGGCCCAACACAGACCTTTCCTTAGAGTATTGTAGACTATAAGTATTCTTTCATTTTTTTCAGCATAAATTATGTTGAGCGGCCAAGTACCCATGCCCACACAGCTCGCATGAGGGGATGCAGTGTGAAGTACATCTTAGAATTTCTCAAAGTCTGTCACTAATTCTCATGACTTTATTATTTAGGTCTGCAGGAGCAAGTTTGAGACGGTACAATGAAACTGCTTTGTTACAGGTTGGTAAAAATACTTTGCTCTCACAGCTGTACAATGGTTGTCATTGGATTGTTGGTTCATGACAAAATTCCTGGGACTAATGTGCCCTGCCAGAAGTATATATATGCTTCTGGTCCTGCCTATGCCCCATTCCTGGGGCTAATGTGCCCATGACAGGGTAGATTTCCTTGTGGTTGTTTTAGTGATTAACTTTGCACCTTTAGTTGCTGATTTCTGGGGCTGAAGCAGAGTGATGTAACCTTTAAAAGTCACTTATTTTAACATCAAATTTGATTTCTGGTCCATTTCCCTCTTGGGGGCAAGGCCATTTAAAAGGCAAGTCAGGTAACTCCCTGTAGGAAGCAATCTGTATGATAAATAAGTTCTACATTCAATGAACATTTGAAAATAATTTGAAGCAAACTTCCCACTTCACCTGTCATTTGTCACACAAGTATTCTTATTCTAGTATTTTTCTAAAAATATTTACTATTATTTCTAGGGTGTTCTCTGGCATACGTATAAGTATATTTGTTATCTTCCCAAAATCCTGGTAGCACTAATTGACAGTGCGGTTCCAAATCCAGTATTCCTCTTAAATGGCTCATAGGATGTAAAATATAGCCTGTACTTAAGGTATTATTGTTTACCATTGTCTGTTTTGTTGTTGTTTCCACAATAGGAGGTTCAGGATCTCCTGGAGGCGTGGTCAAAGCACGTGGAACAGTCCGACAGGATCTTTATCAGGACACCTGCTTATAATAAAACAATGTTCTTTGGAGGGAAAAAGTCTCCCTTTAAGAAAGGTACGTGGCGTAAGGTCAAAGAATGTGACTCATTTTTTAACAGTAAATTTTGCAGGTTCCGAAAAGGTGTTCGAGTGCATTACTGTAATAAAGATTAAAAGCAAAATGTAAGTCTTAGTATGTGTGAGCAAGGACTTGGTGATATACAACGCATTTTTTGTTCCCTCTTGCAGATGATTCTCGCATCAGAACGATACCTTTTCCAACAAGGAGACCAACATTCAACGAAGTTAAACGAGTTCACCAGGAGCTATCCAGTGTTCAGTTACTGGGTAAGTCTCGCCTCGTCTCTTTCTCTTCAATGGAATCGAATCTCGTGTATTATCAGCTTTAGCAACCTTTTACCGTGAGACACTTGGAATCCTAAATTATTCAAACTGTATCTTTTTTTTCAAAATTCAATTTTTTTTCAAGATGGTTTTTAAAAAATTCCAAGTGTAATGCAGCCATAATGGAAGAACTTCTCCGGAAGGTGTTACGTCAGCCGCAAGTAAAGCAGTGACACACTTTTCCTCGCGCAACCCAGTCTCCTCTCTCGCTCTGCTGTAGTTTAACTAAGAAAGGCGAAAAATAATCGTCGCAAACTGTATAGCTAGTGGCTCTACTCAGTTTCTGGGAAACTAACTTGAGTAAAGCTCCAGATCGACTTCGTTTTGTATCCCACACTTTATAAGGCCTAGTTCTAACTAGACTAATACTTCTGAAATTGGACACCAGTGAAAACACATCAATTTTTGCCTCTTTTCTTGCGATGGCAAAATAATAGTGGCGAAACTGACAAAAACTAACAGATATTTTGTCCAAAATATTTCTATTTCTTTTTGGTTGTACATTAGGAAAGGACAGCGATGCAGAGCTACAAGGTCTCCTTAAGGAGTTGACACAGACAAAAACAAAGGAGAATTTGTCTTTGGTTAACGATGATGATAAAGTTCGATTGTGGCAGAACAGTCAAACTACCATCAGCAACAGTGAGGGAAAGGAACATAATACGCAACAAAGAAATGACACTGAAAACAGTGATGAACATCAGCCTGGGTTAGAGTCGGAGCCTGGTACAGAGTCTCAAGCAAGACCTCAGGAAACGTCGAAAAAAACGAAAAGGAAGAAAGCTAAAAGTAAAAAAGCTGAGTTAGGGGACATGTTGCATAATGGACAAAAAGGTAGGCTTGTAGAGACCCAAATATAACTTGTTGGCAGACAGCGTGGCCGAGAGGTCAATAAAAACGTCAGTTTCCGCGGGTTTTAGCCCTCCTCCTTGCTACAAATGTATTCAAGTGTTTTTCTGTTATACCTCCCGATTAGCGGAGAACGTGTCACGTGTCGTGGGTGAAAGCTCACTAACTCCCTCGAAAAACAACAACTTTCGACTCCACGTGATCAGGTTGTGCACCTTGAAAACTGCGGCAAATTTGTGTGCCTGCTGGCGTCAAGCAAATATTTTTCTCTCAGTTTGTTCTGTTTTTGAGTTGGATGATATAACAAAACACATAATGACTGGCCCCGAGACCCTCAATGTTCCCCTCGACTTCAGGAACATATAAGGTCAAGGGGAAACAAAACTCGGTTCTAAGGGCAGTAAGTGACCAAGTATAGCAAAGTAAGTCTGGTATTTTGCCATTTGGTGTTGGTGGGTAGATAAGGTGCTAATTTGAACTGTTTGTTTCTTATTCACGGTCCATAAGCTGCAGTGCACGCTATTGTATGAATCATGTAGAAACAAAAGTACTTTACCTTTAATTTATCTCCTATTTATTCCACCATGGTTAAAACAGAGAGAATTGACTTCTTTTTCAGTTTCCTCTGAACAGCTTTTGTGGAATCGACTTCACTGTGCTATAGTGTCTGACAACAAAGAAGTGATTTCTTCAGTTCTTGGAGCGAGCGTTAAACCCTCTGGAGAAAGCGGGTCAGGAACCAGTGGAGCCTGTTTACTCCAAGACGCAAACCAAGCTTTGGACGATACTAGCGCGCCTGAGATATCAGGCCAGGAAAATAATCATATTTTAGAAAGTGACGCTGAAGTAAACATCAGTGATTGTGAACGACGTGAGGATAATTTAAATGTGAATGACTCCAATTTCGACGAGAATTCAGAACCATCGAGAATTAACGTAAATGAACAAGCAACTGATTCAGGGGTTAAAAATGGACGCAAAGATGTTCAACAGAGCGATGGAGAGACGGCAGCGAAGGGGATTGTGGCTGTTGTAAATGGACGCTTTGGCGAAAGTGGTGACACGCTGCTTCACGTAGCATCACGCTCGTCGCGGACGGAAATCGTGTTAAGGTTACTGGAGTGTGGTGCTGATCCTGCAGTGAAGTAAGTTAGTATGTCAACATCTCTTTTCTCTTGAAGATATCCGCCCAATGTCCCGCATGTATGTCTTAAGAGTAGCGACACTGATCATTAAAGGCTGGTTTTCACTAGCGACGGAGTCGGAGTCGGAGTCGTAAGAGAGCCTACGACCTAGTGAAAATCAAAAATCGGAGTCGTAAGCGGAGTCGTAAGCTCGACGGAATCGGAGTCGGAAGAATCAGAACGTTTCTATTTCTTCCGATTCCGTTTACGATTTCGTCGCTTGTGATCCAGAGGAACTAGATTGTTGGAGTCGGAAGTAGAAACGGAAGAACTAACCAATCACAAGGCCCGGAAACGAGCCTTGTGATTGGTTTATTCTTCGGCTTCTGCTTCCTACTCCGACAATCTAGTTTTCACTAGATCATAAGCGACGGAGTCATAAGCAGAATGGGTGTTTTGCTTCTGACTTCGTCGGTTTAATTTTCACTAGATCGTATGGCTCTACGCTTCTGATTACGACTCCGACTACGACTCCGTCGGTGGTGAAAACCAGCGTTAAGGGATTTGACGGGTCGAATCTCACCCGTCCGATGAAAATTACTGCGCGAGGAGGGAAGGTTTGTGTTAAAAAATAATGTTATAATTGATGTTTTTATTCCAGGGATAATAAAGGAAGACCTCCTTTTACTATTGCTGGCAGCAAGGAAACAAGGAATGTCTTCCGTCGTTTTATGGCATCATATCCAGAGCGCTATGATTACGTCAAAGCACAGGTATAACAGTGTGAATTGAAAGAACATGCAAACGAGGCCTGCAATTTAATTACCTAGTTTGTATGTTTAGAACCCCGGCAATGCCTCGTTTCCGTGCCGTTTTATCAGAACGCTTTTTGTGAATCAATGTGGAGGATGAATTCTTCCAAGTTCGTTGTTCGTAATCTGTCTCAATCTTCCCCAGTCGTAACCATCTTGGTCAGTTGCCGTCTGGTTTTGATGTTTTTCTATCTTAGTAAATTATCTTAAAGGACCCTTGTGATTTCAGTCCAGTTTATGCATCGCAAAAAATAATACGAAATAGAAAACACGTACCGTGTTTCTATCGAGTTTTAGTGTAAATCTACTAGCCTTCTATCATGAATGTCGCTCTCTGATTGGCTATGCTACTCACCAGCTATTCGGTGATAGATAGTGAGAAGCGTAGCAGTGTGCGCTTGTTAGCAAAAGGACAGCCGCTTGTTTGCGTTTTCGAAGTGTCTGTGAAGAGGATTTAGAATTGATAAATAGAAACACGAGCGGAAGCTTGGGAGAACGAGAAATGCTGTGGAAACACGAGCCGAGAGGCGAGTGTTTCCACAGCTTTTTCGAATTTTCCCAAATTTCCGCGAGTGTTTCTCTGTTGACTCGATAGAAACACGGTGAACATGTTTTGTATTTCTTTCAGCAAATTCTGCGACGAAAAAAAAAAAAAAGAAAACAACAACTGTGACTCCGGCTCTTTGCTCGTGCCACCATTGCGTCAACATCTCGTGCTAGTTCTGTACATTTTCTTTGAGCTCTTTTCTAAATATCAGTACACTGTACACTGGACACAGATAACTCTTGATGAGTATACGCCGAAGTGACGCAGTTATCTTGTTAGTGTTTTAATTACAAAATGAAGTGACCAGAAAAAAAAGTCTTTCATGTGTCTGTAGATTCCAAGTGCACTTACACCAGAGATGGAAAACGAAAAGGAGAAACGGAATGCCGAACGGAAGAAAGCACAGAAGAAGGCACAGAAACAGAGATTAAAGGTAACATTTCATATGCACATCTTTTTTGTCTTCTGAAGTCCTGAACTGGTTTCATGAATATTTTCTCTTCTAGATATCAATGCAAAAGTAACCGTAAGAATTAACGTCCGAAGTGACTTTGTTTAGGAACAAAAAGCTCTTGAGAGAAAGAAGGAAGAAGAAGAAAAAGAGAAGAAAGCGCTGCAGGCCTTGAGCGAAAGAGAAAAGGTAATGATCAGATAATCTTCAGTCTTGAACGACTTCCTTTCTTATGCCTGGTGGCGTTGTAGTCATTGAGAAGTTGATGATCTATTCTGTAATGCAAACATTCCGTAATAAGGAATAACAAGGAATTTGTTCTTTGCCAGGCTAGTTCCGTCATTTCAAAGAACTGTTTTTGTTTAAACGATCCGGTGACTTTTGAAATTAATCAACCTTTTCGTTTCTTATTAGCGGGCTCTTGCTGCCGAGAAAAGATTCGCTCAACAGCAGGCGGCAAAACAAACAGGAATCACTTCATGGTAAGAATAAGGATTCTAGCAGTAGCAGACTTTCTTTAGAGGATGTTTGGGCGCGTTATAGCTGTTTTTCAACACTCGAGTTGGTTCAGAAAAGCAGAAACTCGATTTTCGCTGGCGTGCTGTAGCCAATCATAGCGAATTTGCTCCTTTTCAACCAATCAGAATTAAAATCCTAAATACGGCTTTCGCGAGGGTTGTACAGTGTTCACACAGTTTCCATTAGTGGTTATTTGAATTAGCAACGCGTTTGTATCGAATTAAAACTGAGACACCGTAAGGTTATAAATGTAAAAAAATCAGTGCTTCAGTTTTACGTTCTTACCCTTGAACAATTTTAACATATATGCTCAAATTTATAGCTCTTATTCATTTAAGTATTCATTTTTTTTTGTTATTTTCTTCTTCTTAGTATTATTCGAATGTCCACAATTAGTTATCTAAGCTAAATACTCCGACACTTAAATAAAGTTCATTCATTTATGCATGCGGAGCATGAGAAAAACTCATTAAGAAACCTGACTTTTGCTTTTTTTCAGTTGTGCGTGGTGTAGTTCAAGTTTGGCTGGACAAGTTCCCTTTGAACGGCTCACGTACAAGTACTGCAGTACAGCTTGCGTGAAGGCTCACAGACTAGATATGGAAACACAAGCAAGATAGGAGCTGATGGCGCAAATTACTATTCGAGATTTATAGAAATATATTAAGGGCAAAGATCCCTATATCAGAACAAGATCACGGTCCGAATCAGTACTGAATAATGCCTGCAGCATACCTTGGTCTGCGCGCGGGCAAGAGTACCTGGAATTGGCCACGGCTACCCTTACGTTATTAAAATGTTTATTTATAAATTAGACCAGGAACATGGTTAATAAATTCTATGCACATGAAGTGTAAGAGGAGGGAATCACAACAATTTACCAAGTAAAGAAAAAAGTTATTTTCTATTAGTTGTCCCCGATTTATTTTTCTGTAGCAAAACACGTAATCCTAACAGCCCCAAGACACCCGTGATGGGAGACACACCCGTGATGGGTGACCGACAAAAATCTCTACTAATGTGTAAAAAAAAATACACCCTTGCTTTCAGAATCTTGACTCTAACATTTACTAAGCTACGAGTAGTCCCTCTTTCGCTTAATCCGTCGTGCGTGACGCGAAAGAAAACCGAGAGAAAAAATGGCCGAGCTTTCTCGCGGTTTATTTACGACCACGCTCGACGGGCTGAACGAAAGCGGGACTACGCGAAGACTACGCTAATGGAATGGGTTATTTCTAATTGCCTTCTCCAGGTGGTTTACAGACTTTCATAGGAAAGGATTTTAAGGAAACGTACCCTGATATATTTTTTTTCGATCCGATGACATGACCTATAAACCACCAATGAACGAGTTTTAGATACAGGAAAATCCAACACAGCTCTTGTGTCGAGACGTCTTCTCGCAGCCCACAAAATTAGCTACATAGTCATAGTATATGCAAGGTTCATTCAGCCATTCATTCATCTATGCATTTATTTTGCTTTAAGATTCAAACTGTGGCTTGTTAGGAGCCAACGACCCGTAGTACCAACAATGTGATTGCTTGCAGAACTTGAAGGCATTAGAAACAGGGTTCGTACCCTTTTTCAGAAGCAAATTCCCGGGACTTTTCCAGGACTCAGATTGATTTTTCCAGGACTCTAAAATTCACATTAACCCTTTCACTCCCAAGATATCAATTTTAATTCTCTTGCTGTCTACCATACATTTCACATTTTTTACTTGAGTTTAACATATTTCCAGCACTTTCCAGGACCAGTAGCCCTTTTCCAGGACTTTTCAGTCCTGAAAAATGCCACAGTAAAATTCCAGGACTTTCCAGGACCTGTACGAACCCTGTAGAAAGTAAGGCTAGTTAATCGAGGCAAAATGGAAACATCCAAAGTTCATACAAATGAAAGAACAACTACAGAGCGACCAACGCTCTATTCTAAAACAAGAACATTCGCATACAACAGTAACTCTCGTAAACTTGCCATCTAGTTAATGAATGGGAAATATCTTTCAGTCTCTTGAGAAAATACATTGTAGCTAATTTGCAGTCAGCCTTCAGAAAGAGAAACGCTTCATCGTGTGCTTTTATCTCCCCTCCCCCCGGGAGAAACGTCTGAGATTCGTTCCGAAAATTTCCATCACCATGATGTTATTGACGTAAGCTGCAGCGATCCGTCCAGTGTCTGTGATTGGTTGTAACTCATGCTCGAAAATTAACCGGATTTCTGTAGTGCCACGTCACCAGTAACGATTTTTCTGCTTCTCTCTTGCGGGGGAGGGGTAGGGGGAGATGGGTGCGCGCGTTTCTCAGGATGATGACTTGTTGCTGTTGAAATTTTATTAATGCAATCACTTTTTTCTGCTTTTTCTGCGGAGAGGATTTCACTGTTTTTTTTCTTTTTTCTTGCTTATTCTGGCGGAATTTTTGCGATCTTTTCAAAGAATGACCGGCCGTGAACGCATGTTCTCACGTCCTCCGGAATTTCCTTTTCCATCCGGGACAGTAGCTCATCAACTTCGGTCCTGTTCATCCGGGAACTAAGTGTACGGGCGACTCGCACTGCTTCACCCTGAAGACAATAGATACAAACAAGAACGACTGAAGTGAGTGACATGCAAGTATTGAAATAATGGTTATAGAACTGAGTTGAACCCAGTCCAGTGTTTAAACGTACAGTCAGACGAACACGCGGTGGTAGTCTGATGTGTTAATCACGAAAGAACGGGCGAACAAACGAAATATTAAAGAACAAACGAAATAAAATACCTGGAGATAGTGCATGACCTTGAAGGGTCGACAACTTGAGAGAGAGTTGGAATCGCCTCTGTCCTTCTGACAAGCAAGTTCTACAACAGCAGAAATTATATACAATAAACAATGTTGATATCAAAGATAAGTACACGCAGCCAAATGCGATGCGGCCCAACAATTTGAGCCGAAGTCGTCGCGCACTGCAACACTTCGCGCAAAATTCTTGATGCAACAAGTTTCAACTAGAAAACAAAAACAGCGACGGCAGCCGAATCAAGAAACCAAGACAACTAGACCACAGTTTTACAAAATAGAGATGAGAGAGCCAGAGGAAGGTAAATAGCTGATAGCTGTACCACGCCATTGCGCCCAATGGTGAGGACAGTACTGCAGTTTTGCAGAAGACAGTAGAAAGCGATTCTTCTGCCGCGACATGGCGCGCAATCTAAGCGCGAACATTCAACAGGTTCAATTTCACAGACGAACACCGAGTATCGCGCGAAACATTGTGCGCAAATGTTACACTTAGTTTTGCCTGCAACCTTATTAGCAACCTTTCCTTCGAAAACCGTGAGCTTGGCCATTTCACGGGAAGACTTGGCTATTTATAAATTGGAAATTAATAAAGGCAGATCAACCACCATAGCGAGTTAGCGGTGAAGCTGACATTTTGTGTGTTAGTCCGGTTTCTCAAAGAGGGGCCGTATGAAATAATAAAATAATGTCCACAAAGTAGGGTAACTATATTCTCTCTTCCGCCTACCTAGTACTTCTGCCAGATCTGGTACGCCGTAACACGGTATACTAGTGGACACTTTGTTCAGCTCCACCTTGGTCTCTCCACTCTCTGCATCTGAATACAGAAACACGAAAACGTTCATTTTATATCCTGGACTTCAGTAGAATTTCGCTTTTCTTTCACTCCTCTATTGTGACTACTTTCTTTGAAACAAAACCGCATAGGGTACTAACACCAAAATCCATTAACAGTAATGTTCCGAGGGATGAGCTTCTCGTACAAATACAGTCTGGTGATCAAGATCGAATACGCATCTGGGCGGGTCCAAACCCGTTTTTTTTTTTCGCCTCAAGAGCGGCGAGACAGTTTCATTGAATTCAATGGCCACACAATCTAGCGTTTGATCCAGCCTTGAAAAGTTTCAATACGGCACCATTTGCCTCGTACAAGATCATGAGCAAATTGGGGCGCACTGTTCGTTTTCTGATTGATGGCAACATAGCTCATAATAGTCATCTATAAAATGGCGAATGGTGCCCAAAAGCTCTTCCTAGACAAAAAAGAGCGATACATTTAGCGAGCCAAGCGATACTCTCAGCTTATTGCACCTACGTGTGAAACGTTGCGCTACTTACTACGATTATCAGTTGAGAGAGGTGCGTCCGAGCTTTGGTGACGAAATTTCTATGGGCAACTTTCCTCGTCTCCAATGGTAAGAATATCGTCGTCTGCAATAGCGAAGCGCGGGAGTGACGTCATAACTCAGACAAACAAAACGGAAGATTTGACGCTTTTTCAAGCGCGTAAGCAAGTGTTCCAAAAATAATTTTTAAAACGAAAATTTGGCGTTCATTTTCCTCTTATTTCTCTCAGAAAACGATTATGTTATCTGACCCTCGCAGGGTTCCAATAATTTGCATTCTATTTTTAGACTTCGCGCGCTTCGTTATTCCCGCGCTTTGTTGCCTATGACGTCAAAGGCTGACAGGTTGCCACTGGAAACGGAGCCAATTGCCCGTGACAACAACACAAGTTGAAGGTTAAAACCTGGTCACCAAACTTTCGTCGCGCCTTACTCAACTGATAACCGTAGTAACAGGATTCTTTGAAATTCGTTAACAAGCGGCTACTCACCCGTCTTCAAACAAACATCGAATCCATTTGCAGTTAATCTTTCATCGTCAATCCATCTAGAAAATAAATAGAGTGCCCCAAGACCGTCATATCTAGCCTCTTCACGCGCAACTCGAGAATCTGGACCCAGATATTATAACATTGTGCACGTATGTAAATCGGTATCAGCAAACCGTTGGGAAAACTCAACCATTTAATTTCCTGGCAGTTGCATCATGTATTAGGGAACTTAAGCAATGACAACGCCTGGTAAAAAATTAACTTATATTTTATCTTCGAATTTCGTCTAGATTTGTTCAGGGTGCCTATAGATCTCAGAATTTGCTCAAGCTAAATATGTAACGCCAAATGAAAACACGAAAAATTAACCGCCGTCGTTCACGTTCTCCAAAATATGCAGAACTTAGTCACTTCACGTTGACGTTGTGCAAAGGACGGCAATGAAATATACAAAGATTTATAACGCACGTGCACAGCCATGTTCTACTCAAGACATAGAGCCTTTTGTTTGGTGGCGTTCTCATTGCTGTTGCCGTCGTGGTTTGCTTTAGGTCGATGTTGGGTCGGTGTTATTTGGGTCACAACACAGCACTGCTCTCAACTTCGAGAACTGTAAGTTGCGTTACACCAATCAGATAAAAGAAGTTACCAAAGAGACAAGACTTGCTTTTTAAGGACATACTGATTTAGACACTTTTAATGCATAATGTCATCAGAAATGGAAAAAACAATTACAAATAAGCTTACATGCAAATTTTAGGGAAGGCAAACTGCGAGCTGCAAACCAGAGTCGGGTTGTTCGAAAGTTGGTTGACGCTAACCCAGGATTAAAAGTAAACCAAAGTATTGATTTTTCTTGTCTCAAAATGTTCTTCATTGTTATGTTCTGTGCAGTTTGAGGTTATTAAAACTCAAAACTGAAGGGCAAGCAATATAAACATGAAACCTCATCCAAAAGTAGCAAAACTGAAATCAAAATTCTCGCTAATCCTAGGTTAGCATAATGGGGCTTTGAACAACCCAGCCCCGCAGTTGTTTCTTGACCTCTCTTTAGTCTTATACCATATCCATGGTGGTCTTAGTACGTACCTCGTTGTGTCTGGTGGGTCACACATACTGCTCATGTTACACAACGTCCTCCAACAATCCGGACCACCAACAATTCTATGAACATAACATATTATAAAATATTATTATTGACAAAATACACGCCCTTTGTTACGTCTAATTTCCTTCATTAAACGTCTTGTGTGACCACAAAATGGAAAGAGAGCCGTATCCCGCGGTTTATGGAAGAAATATTGAACAATTGGCTTTTAAAGTAACTTCTCAAACTCATTAATAATTCATCAAGTTAAGACAAAGAAAATCACAAGTTTTGGATACCCGGTCTTAATTAGCATAGATTTTGACGATGTTATTTCTCCGTTTACTCCTTAGTTTTTGTTTCGATTGAGAAGATAGATCAAACGCTCGAGGCAGTGTTTCATCGGTTATCCAAACACCTCGCATTCCGTCATAAATACTCCGCTGCGTGTCGTATTTTCAACTCTCTTCTCGGTGTTTGGATATCCCGATGAAACACTGTCTGTCGTGTTTGATATATTACAATACACACTAGTTATGTAACGCTTTCGGGTGGTATACGATGGAATATCCCATGGTATACACACGGGCCCTCAGGCGAGTGTGTATACCCAGAAAATACGAGAGGCTCGTGGGATATTTCATGGTATACCACGAGAGAGAGTTCCATAACTATTTTACACCATGCCAAAATTAATAGTAAATACAGTGGCCAACACAATCAGACAATGCGACATACGTGCGGCGCATGATGGGAAGTAAAGTTTGTACGTAATACCATCGAATATACAACGGCTTTCCTGTATTCTGATTGGATGAATTTTCTACGGCATGATATAAAGTAACATAAACAGCAGTACATACATATGTAGCGCAAATTCAACAAAGCCTGCTAAACAATGTATGTACCAAGGCCTGATGATAAAATTACGTCAAAGATGCTCGTTTAAAACTTAGACTTATTTTTTAAACAACGTAGATTATTTTAGAGCACGTACCTCTCGTTCAATGAAATTGGATGATTAAGTCGTTCTTTAGCTAGAGAATGACAAGCCATCAAACGTTTAAACAGCAGCTGCTCTTGAATTCTGAAATAAAAACGAACAACCAATATATCCACAATGCTTTCTCTTGTCCCGAACCCCTAGCCGTTTTCCCACTCGCTCTTCACGCCTTACTCTTACATCTACTAACCGAACGCCTGGAGCAGGCAACCCCACTAGGTATTGTATTGATGAACGTCCAAATTCTCTTAACTGACATTCAAAGAACTCCAGCAACTAGTAAGGAGAATGACTATATAAATATTTCAGAGTAAGAGCTGACCTGTACTGATTGGCACAAACAAGATCTGGTCCTCTCCTCAGCAGCCACACTCCCCAGGGATCCAGTCGACCAATCAAATGGTCTGAACTGGAATCTTCTACTAACCTGCAGGGAGAAAAAGGTGTTATTTAAAATATGGCTAGCTCTGTGAGTGAACGAGATGAACCAAATCCTACTCTATGATTGGCTATCTGAGCAGGCAAGATGGTGCTCTCTTGCCTGCTTGGGCTTACCCGCTGTGTCCCGCAATAAAATAGAGTTCTTTTTTATATAATAAATGCTTTATTGACCAAGTTTGTTTGGTCAAGATGGCTGGATATTCAGCATTCTTGACCTCACACTTGGTCAATAACCTATATATACTGTAATCTTTACCAGATCTAAAGATGAACATGTAAAAACAGCGGTGATGTTGGACTTGACCAGAAGTTTGATGTAAACTTCTGACACAACAGAGACTGGAGGATTGTACAAACCTCACTTCTGCCTTTCTCTTCACTGACTCCTTTAAATTGCTCATTGAAAATGGAATTTCTGTCTTCTTGTAGAGAAGTTTCCTTTGCAGTGGATTTGGTGACATCACTTTGTTTATCAATGGCTGGTTTGTGATCTGAAAAGTAGATGATTGTCACAAGTCAGTAGAGTTGTAACAAGGTCCTGTAAATTTTTCACAATGCAAACACAAATAGCACAAACCTCTGGGATTTTCTTTATCTTCTTACTGGACAGGGACAACCTTGACTTTTCCTATGTACAAGATAATGACAGAAATAAATTCCTTTCAAACTAGTAGAAATGTTAAAACGGAGAGGCAGTTCGCCGCTGTAGAAGCTCTGCCATCCCTCCCCCTCTCTCTCCCCCCATGGTATAGTAACCCCAACCCACCCACCCCCTCCTCAGCTGCTTCAAAACATCTTGGTGCTGAATTATTATGGCTGAGGTTTCAATAGCAGAGCTTGAAAAAATTTGAATTTGAGCTTGCCCTTCAGACAAGTAATTCTCATATGTCACTTGCCTGGGGCAAGTGCATGTTTGTTTTTGTTTCCCTTGTTTATGACTTGATTAGAAAATGACTTTCCTGGGCCTCTGTCCATTGGGCATGTGGACATGAAAAGTTACTTGCCCCACAGGAAAATCAACTTGTCCCAGATAACCAGACGGGACTTTTCATGAGCCCTGAAAAGAGCTTTAAGGTCATTCCACTGAAATAGAACCTGCCCTGAGATTTTTGTGAAACTTTGCCTATTGATTGTTTATCTTATAGGAACTTGAATTTTGAAATAAAAATGAGGGGTCCCCATGTTCGTTTAATAGCAACAGCACCTTGTTTATACCCATATAAATCCTTATAATAGCACCATGATTGTAGTCACGATTGCTTGCTAAATTCATGTTTACAACGATTGCTTTTGTTCTACGCTGAGAATTGGTCCATATTTACTTTACACAGAGAAATTTATTACGCAATTCAAAACAACAGAAAAAAATGATTGGTCACCATACTTGTTTGCGAGAAAATGACGATTTATCACTATGGCGAGGTCCAGCTGTAAAGAAAAAGCTGCCATTTTTTAATGCACACACACTAATCACCTGTGAAATTATGCACAGTAGGGATGCACAATGCAATACTGGGGAATGACCTTAAGACAGACTCAGAAAAATGTTTAATGCTTCCACTCTTGACATAGCAATAACAAGAAGAAAAGCTGCTCCCTGAGAACTCTATTCATAAAAAAAGAATAATATACTAATTTATCAACTTATCTTTTCTGTACCTTATCAGATGAATGTTTTCTCTTTCCGTGTAGAGGTACATGTAAAACAGGGGTTTTGCTCAGTGAGATTTGCCATGGAGGTCCAGGTGTGACCAAGGAAACAGGCTGAAATGACAATATAAATTGTATATTTGTTACTGTAAATTATTGCCCATATGTGACATGTTAAACTTGACTGTCCCCTGAACAAATAAATAGGCCCTTTGTAGCTGGGGTCATGTGACCAAATTTTTTCTTGAATAAATTTATATTATGGGCTATAACTTGAAGAATGCCAGAAATGGAAAAAGCATGTCAAAAATAATAAAATGGCTAAGTTTGAGGCCCCCGGGATTAAAGAGTAAGTTGATACAACAGGCCTCGTGACGGTTTTGCTGCAAAAGGCCTATTACACAGTGCAAAGCAATTACAATGAAAATTTTTGTTTTTGTTAACTCTCTGATTTAGCATAGAGTAGATTTCAATTGAACATCAAAAGTAATCAGGCAATTACTTTTAATTGGTTTTGGGTTTACTATGGTTTCAGATTGGCTGAATAGTCTAATTGGTAAATAGTTGGGTTGGTTTTGGTTTTATGACTCTCAGTTGGGAACTGCTCTATTATCATCCAAGTCTTCTTTTCTGTGAAAAACAACAACAAAAACTAGATCTACACGTATGTCTAAATAACCTGATAAACATCATGGTCATGTTCTTTTGCTTTCAAAAAAAAGTTAAAGGACACAAATTCCTCATTTGTCGTCATAGTGTAGCAGCTGTTACCGTTTTAGGGTTAAGGGCATTCTCTTGTTTGTTTTACTCTTTTCTTAAAGGGTATCAAGGTACCCATTCATCCAAGATGTTGGAAGACTGCTAACCAACCTAATTGAGAACCTGAGCGACAGATGGGCACCGCTAAGGGGAGTGAAATGATACAATGCAAATTTCTCCAAATCAGCAAATAAAGACTCTCTGCCTGTGTTCACTGGGATATGCTATTTGAAACCCACTGATCAGCCCAGTTAAGGATTGACATCAGCAGCTACAGTATGAAGGAGGTAGTCATTTTGAGAGAAATTGCTATAAAATGTGAAACTGAAAAACTTCCAACAAGGATTAACTCTCAAAAATCACAGGTATAATTATCCCAAAACTATAGCTTATTTAGCCAATCTGATTCATATGGCATAGCTTGATGTTAGACAAGTCTTGCATTCCATGTGCATCTCAATAAAAGAACTTGGAAACTCCCGAGGGTGGACAATAATGTCTTGGATAGGAGGGGGTCACAAATTTCCTACTTCAATGAGTAGATTTTCCTGGCAAAAAATCATGGAAATCTCTCAAATATTCACAACGTTATGATGTTGTGTGCCATTTGGCACTCTACGGGAGTAACAGGTTAATTGCTATGGAAATGATAAAACAAATGGTGATCACTTTTAAGAGTTAAACCTGCACAGGATTTCCTTGCTTATCGAGAATTCCACTTCCCATGCTCCATTCCTTGTCACTACATGGGGCCTCAGTTGTTTCAGATGAAACTGCCACTGTTGCAGAAGATTTCACAACAGACGTACAGGTAGTCCCCTGATCAAAGGCAGAGGAAGACGATTCTGGAGGAGGAGTCTTCTCTGAATTGCGCTCATGATTAGATGTACCTGGTGTTTTCAAGTTGGAGTTTACACCCGAGAGATCGAAGTCGGAATCCTCAAACAAATCATCTATGTCTAATGAAAATATATTTTCTAGTGGGCAACTTTTGTTCGGGGTGCGAGCCAATGACCTGTTCTTAGACAGTTCCTGATTTCCTTGTGGTGTTTCACTGTTGTTAGCTACATTTGCATTTTCTGCACTGCTCACTGTTTTTGATGCTGATTGTTCATTGAGTTTGTTGCTGTTACATGCATCACTGTTCAAATTTGAAAGGCTGTTACCAATCTCACAATTAACATTTTCTATGACACCACTGCCTTGGGACTCTTTCAACGAATTACACAAGTTATTCTCCAGATGACACATTGATTTGCTAGTCTCACATAAAGTCTTGTCCCTCATTGTCTCACAGAGCTCTACAGATTGTAAAGAGTCTGTTGGAGATGGCCTGCTTGTGTCATCCTGCAGGGAAGAAAGTAAACAACCTTCTTGATCTGGAGTTACTGTCTTCACTACAACTGAACTTGAAGAACTATCTTTGACTTGGCTGGTTGGGACCGCTCCTTGACTGCAGGATGATTCCTCTGTAATCAAACAATTATTCTTATTACTCAGGCTGTTTTCTCCTGTTCCACTCTTATCAGATAAGCTTGCTGAACTACTACCGGTAGTCTTCTCTTGCACATCATGAGTGTGTTCAACTTCATGTTCCAAATCAATTTGTGATTGCATGTCTTCCAGCACTAAATTTCTGTTCAAATGAAGGGATGTTTTTTGTGCATTGCTTTTCTTGCTTGTGCTATTGGAAGTACAAGATGCCACTTCTCCATTCAAGCTACAAGTGTTTGTGATGTCACCAAGTTTACCAAGAACAGCAATCCTCTTTTCCGCAACATTGTTACAGTCAATATTATCACTTGATGGAAGCCTGTTTTTCTCATCAGAATAAAATTCGTCTACAAGGTTAGTTAAAACTGTCATCAGTTCATCTTTGTTTGTCAACATCACACTGGTTTTGTTGGGTTCCAGATTGACGTCAAGAAATGATGGAGGTATTTTTACACTTAAAAAAGCAACAGGGTATCTGTTTGATGTCACAGATGTTTGCTTGTTGTAGTATTGCTTGATCAGCTGTGAATTAACAAGAGAAAAATCACAGTCAGAGGTATTTATCCTTTCCTTTCTAGTTAGAGTCAACCTTGGTCTTGAGTTTGCACAATCATATTATTACTCAAATGTTATTGTTCATTCCAATACTAAATGACTGATCATTCCAATACTAGATCATGTCAGAGAATAACAATGTTAAAGTACTTTTCCAATGGAAATATTACAGAATAACTAGTATGTGTGATTAAAAATAAAAGAAGAATAAGTTGAGAACACTCTGGTTGTTATCTCTTCAGCAGCCCTATGAAGTAAAAAAAGGCTGTTTGGGGCCAGAAAGAGATGCAAGCTGATTCTTTAGCTCTTCACATATTTTTCTAGTTTTCAAAGTGGTCCGTTACAATATTAGAGAGGAAGCCACATCAGCCCTAGCTGGTTTTCATGAGGGTCGTCTATCCTGGTCGAACTAGTATTTGGAGATGTTGGTTTTTATGGAGAGAGGAAAACTGGAGAACCAGGAGAAAAACCCTCAGAGCAAGGTATAAACCAAATTTAGACAACATTTAAATTAAAGAATGTACACAAGACAAGGAAGGAGTATTTATATATTGATTTCACAAAATAAATAAACAAGTAAACAAACAAACAAATGAATAAAAAAATATCATCGGATCCTTAGGAGTGTCAACCATAAAAACAAACCTGAGAAATCTGCTTCATATTCACAGGCCTTCCATTAAAAAAGACAAAACATCTGTCATTGGCTGCACGTCCAGTAATTTCCAAATCATATCCAGGCCTTGGGAGATATCCAACTATATTCATGCCACTGCTTTTGTCATGATATTCTATTGTACCCATTTGTGACAACAAAGACGTTCCGAAAACTGACAATAAAGCTGTTCTTTGATCAGCAACTTTACTCTTTTGCCAGACAACGGCTTTGTTATGGCGTAAGATTATCCGCAGGGTGGGGTGTATTAACGCATATGCCATCACCAAGTCCTCAACCCTCTTTAACTCATCTTTGCATTTTTTACTGTTACTAGAGAATTGCTTGCGGACAGGGAGGTTCTTAAATAAGTTTGTTGCTGTTATAGTTGTGCCAGTAGTAGTTGGTTTTGGTTGAGTGGCTCCTATTTTACCGTTACGCTCTAGTGTGTAATGCATGCCAACTTCTTCGGATGCTGTTTTGGTCAAAACGGATACATTGCTAACTGATGAAAGTGACCCCAGAGCTTCACCACGGAAACCATATGTTTGGAGGGATTTCAAGTCAGTGTCACTTGATATTTTGGAAGTGTAATGGGGTTGAGCCATGAAGGGGGCATCTTCAGGTTTTATTCCATAGCCATTGTCACGGACTTCAATTCTTTCCAGGCCCCATCCTTCCTAGAAAAAAATACAGCAAGATTTGACAGTCAATATAACTGTGAAAGAGATACACTGTATATGCATACATATATATGTACATGACAAACCTTTCTGTATGATGGATAGATGGATCAATCAATCCATCGATCGATCCATCGATCGATCAATTAATCAATCAATCAACCAATAAATGATTGCATCAATCAATCAGCCAATCATTCCCTTAATCAACCAATCACTCACTTGACCAGTCAGTCAGTCAATCAGTCCGCCAGTCAGTCAGTCAGTCAGTCAATTGATCAATCGATAGATCAATCACTCAGTCGCTCAATCACTCATCACTCACTCGCTCAATCACTCGATCAACTGGAAATGCGTAAAGTTGAGAAAACAAAATTTTCAGATTCCCATCTGGGCAAGTTGGAACTATTTACCCAAAGGTGATAGAGTGAAGGCCTTCCCATCTTTGAGTTAAAATGTCTAAAATTCAACTCATTTAAAGTAATGAACAATTTCCAGCTTATAGTAGACGTACACGTAAACAGCTGAAAAAGTCAGGTTTATGAGGGCCTCCCAAGGGGGGAGGGGGGCGGGTAGCATGTCATGTTCCCTTGATCCTTTGAATCTTTACGTTAAAAAAGTCTAAAAATTCAACATTCTCATTAAACAAGTGATGACCAATTTCCAGCTTATAGTACAAGTACATGTAACAGCTGAAAAAGTTAGGTTTATGAGGGCATCGGGGGTGGGGGGGGGGGGGGAGGTAACATGTTATATTTTCTTGATTCCTTGATCCCTAATAACAAATTCCATTTGTTCCTTACAATTTTTTGGTCAAAGTCCCCTTTAATAGTAGAAATATGCCTTGTTCTCTCAAATCAATCCCAAAAATATCTCTTGTTCCCTTGGAATTGATGATCATGTTCCCTTGTTCTCCAAGCCCTCGTTTATGGAATCATAATCTTCGCGAAACTGAAATCGACTGTTTCTCCAGGACTTTTCAATTGAGGTGTTAGGCTGAGCGATGCCGCCATAGTATTCACACAAGATAACGTATCACTCAAGTAGAAGTAGCAACACTGAGATTATTTCTCTTGGTCAATCATATTTATACGCATAGTTAACAAGGCGTATCTTTAGCGGATCTACGTAGCAAACCAAAATGACATTTTTGGGGTATAACAGTAAAGCGATAACTAATGCGGATTACACTGTGGTTAGACAAAGAGATTAACAAAAGATAATCGTGATAACAGAGCACGTATTCTAACATGAGGGTCAAAATGATGAGCGAAGAAAACGGTTAAAGATGAAAAAAGAAAACAATTTTTCCAAACTTACCAGTTTTACTTCAATGCTCGACGCGCCAGCATCAAGCGAATTCTCGACCAGTTCTTTCACTACCGAACTGACAGAAGTGATGACTTGAGAACTGGCGATTAGTCGCACTGTTGATGAAGGCAAGAGATTCATTGCACTTGAGCTCGAAGAATCTATTTCCGCCGAAGCTTAGATGCTTATGAAGCTCCCTTTAAAGACCGATCTGTTTCACAGGGTAAAAACTCTCCAATAATGTTTTTGTGTTGAGCGTCCGCCATATTTGATCTTGAGCGGGAAAAGTGATCGGATCATGTGACTTTTCTTGCTGATAATTTACGAACGTGTCGGACTTCTACGAACATGACCGACAATTTCTCCGACAGGATCAAATAGCCAAAATAATCGGTAAATTAATATTTGCAATGTAATTGTTAGTTATCTGGTGTATATCAAACTTTATAATGGCCTATAAACAATAATACAAACACAATACCCAATCAATATTAACCATTTTGACGTTTAGTTCACCCAAGGGAATATGTCCGACTGGGCAATTATGCAGAATATTCATATCACTGATATCGAACTGTGCGGTTGTCAATGGCAATGGCATACACCATTTAAACGCCTGCTCACAACACTCGATCGCTCTTGATGAGGCAACTTGTGAATATTGTCTCTAAACGTACACTGAAGAAAAAAGATTTTGATTTTCAAGGAATCGGCATAAGATACACGTACATGATCACCGTCTTTGAAAGACAGACCAGCGATATAACATTGTTTTGAAGGTAATTGACAGTGTGAAAAGTCACGAATTTTGAAAGCGGCATCTGTGAACCCGACAGAATTAATTCATGGAACGCTTGTCTTTTGGCGACTAAACTTTGGAGTGTGTTTCTTTTTAGGTTTTGAAGAAGGAAGGAGTAACAAAATGACTGCACCAAGAATATACACGGCAGAAACTGAGAAATTGTTGAAAGAGAAAGGACTAAAATGCGTCTGCGAGTTGTGCGATTGTGGGTAAGTTTAATAGGAGCTCAGAAGATACCTGCCCGTTTGTTACATTATTAATACGCGCCATGCATTTTGTCTCGGCTGCCAGCTGGTTTATTGTACTATTATCAAAAAGCTAAAAGGATCCTGAGATAAAAGAATAGAAGAGGCTAAAATTGAGCGGTAACTGGCTTCTTAATTAGAAATTACATACGAGGCCAGGTGATGCGTTCTGTTGTTGCTTTTTAGGTTCAGTGTTGTGTTGAAGAATACGGTGTAGACTCAATTTATGTTTATTAAAGGTTCTTGACGATTATTATTTTGTGGATTCTCAGGTGGGGTCTGAAACCATTAACCTTTGAATTTAATCGAATCCGTGGTAGTATTAGAGATTCACTAAATTATATAGTCGTTGTAGACCTCGATTGATTTATTTCTTGTAAAGGTTTAAATGGTTAAATGGCTAAATGGTTCTTTGCTGGGGCAGTTTGAAGCACATCAACCTTAGAATTCGAGTCCGCACTACTAAATCTCCTAGACAGTGTCTTTTCCGCAGTTTTGTTATTCCTTGTTGTGATGAATCAGTTATCAGTGAATTTCGCGATCTATTTAAAAGAGTTAGCAAGATTAATGGTTATGATACTTTATATTCTGAGTTTTCCTTCTCAAGGACAATCTCTGTGTAAGAAGAATAACATCACAGTTAATTTGCTTTAATTCATTTCGACTTTATAACATGCGGATATCCTGTCGAGATAAGTGGTGTTGGAAAACTGAAAACGCTGATTTCTTTCGTTCATGCCGTGAAGGCTGGAAAACACACCGGTAGAAAACAAAATGGCAGTTTCGTAGTCCCAGACATTATCCAAGAAAACAAATGCGTAAAAAACTGCGTATTGATTTATTATTCAGTTTGCTGCGCTTATTCAGCCTGTTTTCAATAAATCGACATTTCTATCGCAAGTGTTTACTCAAAGCGTATCGTGCCTTTAATAGAATCAAATAATTATGCCAAAAAAATAGTAATAATAATAATAATAATAATAATAATAATAATAATAATAATAATAATAACAGTAAAAAACAACCATTGAATTTTACAGACTAGGTGCTTCACATTGTTGTCTTATTTTATATTTCTGGCCATCGATTTTGGATTTTGAATTTGTCACGCAATGTAACAAAACGCGCGCGTAATCATGAATGCCAAACGCTCTTTCCCGAGCGTGAAGCCACCCGTGAAGAAAAAGAAGAGGTAGACTACGGGTAGTCCCTCTTTCGCTTAGTCCGTCGTGCTTGACGCGAAAGAAAACCGCGAGAAAAAAATGGCACGGTTTTCCTTCACGTCACGCACGACGGACTAAGCGAAAGAGGGACTACTCGTAGTCTAAAGAAGAGCGGAAACCATCACTTTACTTTATTTTCCTTCCGCGTGTAACTAGCGCTTCACGTAAGTTGTAGAACGGAGACTCCCTCAGATATTTCTAGACTGCGTGTGATACGAGACGAGGCAAGGGAACAGTACAAGCGTCACGCTTTCCCCGGGACGCTTCCTAACACGAATAAATTTGCTGGGACCAAAAACATTAAACGATGTTTTCTTCCTCATCTTTAGCGGATACCATCCCCATATCGGTTGTACAAAGGACTCACAAAAAATGAAAGCAGTTTTCAAGCGACCAGGGCTGGCCGATGTTAAGAGTGACTACCAGCAGACTTACACGCTCCACGATGGCGCGAAGCCGCGCAATGCGAGGAAACCTCTCCCACGACTGAGAAACCCCAACCCACCCCCCATGGATTTCAGAACTGTTCAAAGACTCGACTTCATTACGAGGAAATCTGAACCGCAATCGAGCTGCAAGGTATGGAGCTAATATTTTTAAGTGAATGGTTGATTTTGTTTTTGTTGGTGTTGCCCCTTTTATACAGTTATCTACTTCATAGGGTAGGGCACTAAATATCTTCAACAGTTTTGACCGCTCTCGATCTCAGATGGCGAGTTAAACCCGCAACAAATCTCGCTTTCAGGCGAGTCGAATGAAATATAGCCTGTACGCATTAAAGCTTGATGAACGCAAATTCATCAGCCGGCTTTTTTGGTTTCATTTCTCAGTTCTTACCAGACGCTAAAAGCTTCCTGTTAATATCTACCTATGTTCTTTAGTTTGTGGAAGAATACAAAAGACCAGACGCAAAAATAGACGGAAAGACCGTGTATGCACAAGACTTTGTTGACCGAGGCCCTTCAGAAGTGGTGAAGATAACTCGACCACAGACTGTCACGCAAGGTCAGGGGCTGAAATTCCAATCCGCTACCACTCACAACCAAACGTTCACGCCCAAAGTGCCTATTCCGCAAGCTCCGTTTGCCGAACTTCCGTGTTACACGGGCGCTATCCTATATCCTGAAAAATTCGGAAAGTATGACGTGAAAACGTGGAATCAAGACGTGTACCGTGGCAAGTTCGCGCCGCGTCCCGACGCGTTCAAGCCGAAGGAGGCACAGGTGACCATTGGCATCGAAGGAGATCACTTTCTACGGACGGTTCACAAGGATGAGTACAAGACGCCAGACAATGACGCGAGACCGGAGATGAAGATTCGCCAGCCAACGCTGAAGACGCAAAAACGCGCCAAGTTTCAGAGCGACACCCAAGCCAAGAGCGACTTTCCGGGTTTTGGTGCGAAAATGCCTTTGCCGCCTAAACCCATTTCACCGCCCCCTGCCACACTCAGACTGGCCATGGACAACGCGCAAGATTTTGAGACAACCAATAAGCAGTTTTACAAGATCACGTGGGATCCGAGTAAGATTGAACGCACGAAACTGCTGAAACCGGACGGTGGAGATTACGTTTCACCGGATACAAAATTCGCCACCACCACCATCACCAAAGAAGACTTCAAACAGAAGGAAGCGGTCAGGGCACCTAAGATAAGACCGCCTTCGAAGATCGAGCAGAGCAGAGCGAAGTTCTTCGACGAGACCGCTTACAACGCGCAATTCAAGCCGTACAGCAAAGTACCGTACGTCCGCTACGGCGACCTCCACGAGAGAAGCTTTTACCACAAGCCAGTGGTGAAATTCCACACGGACGGTTCCGTAACGACACAGGACTTTAAGGGGGCTGAAGGCGGACGGCCAAGAACGAGTCTCAAACCGGAAGAGAGGTTCGAGAAGTCCACTGACAAGATGCCTGGTGCGACAGCTTACAATGAGGCTTACAACCGCAAGAAGCTTCCCGAGTGTTCGTACGTAGAATGGATGAACAAACACTTGGCAAAGAAGGCATTGGCTACAGTTTGATATGAACTTATACTTGCACTGCAAGACAAAAAAATCCGCAAGAAAGACTCTAAATATTTTAACTTAACAATGAATATCAGAGTTCTGAATTTTACGACAGCAAAACTAAACCAACCTCGACAGTTCCAGGGTCTGTCTTCTTCCTACCCGGGAAGGAAGTGAAGAGACTAAGGGAACGAGACTGAAACTAAACTATTTTATCAGAAAAATTCTCATAAAAGTCGTCAGACAAAATTTATCAAAATGACTAAAAATGGCTATATTGAAGAAAATGTAATTGCGACAAAGGACTAAACTACCTAAAGTGCTTCCGGACACATCCATTTTTCTTTGACTTCATTTTGAGTTTTAAATAAAAACAAAATTTTACTTGGGAAGTTTTGACGGTACGATGTTTGCTTGCATTAAAATGTAGTATGGAAGAAACTAACGTAGCGCTTTGTAGCGACAAGTAATTAAAAGATGTTGCATGCTTCCTTGTCAGGAAGAAAGACCTCCTACCGTCTAAATCGACTCTTAAGTTTCAATAGTATTTTATATCCGTAGGTAGTTCATTGTATTATAATGAAAGCATACATGCACAGCCATCTCATGTAAGTAGTTTGATATTTTTGTACAGAGTTCGTTTTAGAGGTTTCAAAACTAATTTTTTTGTTGTTTTTGCCGTAATGGAAATTTAGCACACAGTGCCTTGTTCTTTAACCTTGTGTAATCCTGTTTCACTTCTTTACCTTAACACTGCCACTTCCTATGTTTGGTGCTAAATTATTTTGACATTCACGGTACATTTAGATACTTTTCACTATGAATTTAGGCCACGTCCACACTACGCCGGATAAATTTGAAAACGGCGTTTTTACTCTGAAAACGCATCAAATGTTTTCCGTCCACACTACGCTGGAGGAATTTAAAAACGCAACAATCACCGGTCATCCAGTGAACTTGTGATCATGTGAGGAAAATTCGAATAGGAAACCACACGATTATCTCGACGTCATTGTATTCGAAAAGTTCCGTTTTCAAAATGTTTTCCGTCGACACTAAACCGCAAAGCCGCCTTTTTTTAATTACTCCGGTTTGAAGAGCGTTTTCGAAACGCTCCGTTTTCGTAACGGATTAGTGTGGACGGTAGGCCAAACCGTAGAAATAAAGCTGCATTTTCAATTTTGTCCGGCCGGAGAGAGGACAGGGCCTTTTAAAGGCTGCTGTGTATTATTACAAAAGAAAGGAACAGTGTATTACATTTAGCATAAAATCCGATAATTAATCTGTCACAAACTCGTTTCGTTAAGTTACATTCGAAAATAAAACATATGCATCAGCATTGATGCGTCATGCATATATTACAGCTTTCGATACACTTTTGAATGCAGTTCTGATGCGACCTCAGGCGGGGATCCAACCGATTTCTGCAGGAGTGGTTTCCGCTGTTCACCCTCCTGTTTAATAGAACCAAAACTGATTAATTGTGGAGACATTCAGGATAGCCGTTATAACGACTACAATCAAACCCGTAAATGAATGGAAGAAGACAGTACGTCGACAAGTATTGAGGACTCGTGTAGCGACAACATGCGTCGTGTTGCAAACATCCTTTGTGTAAACAACAGTCCCCGCAAACCCAGTCCCAACACCAACAATTTTTACCGCACATTCCAAAGCATTCTCGGTCCGAACAATTACGCATGTCTTGGCATCCAAGTGGTGTCCATTTTTGATTGGTTAAAATATTCATATCGTATCCAGGCCTTCTTTGATGTGTGCTGGAGACTTTTGACAAAGTTATATGATTGTGGCAATCATTAGAAAGTACAGACGACGCCTCTAGTGGTCCTACGGACCGGATTAAGCCCAGACAGAAGAGTTGAAATTGTTCCACAGGTTTTGGAAGTCGAGAATTTAACGAGTGCTTCATCAACGCTGAAGAGATTTTGTCCAAGGTCTCGGCTTCGTTTATGCTTAGGAGTTTCCGGCCGGTCGTTTTTAAGAATACCCGATGCTTGCTTGACTTCTGAACTTCTTTGATGAATTGGCTAAGACCACTTGGGACAGCACTTCCTAAAGAAAGTTCCTTTAATTTCCGTTTGATTATGTTTCCAGCTAAGGAGCTTGAAACCAACATTGGCACTCTTGTTTCCCTTGACTTATACCTGAGGGTAACACAAAAACAAAGCATCGTCAAAATCAGTATGTAATTATTAAGTTTAAAGATTGGGCTCCATGAGTGGTTCTAAAACGCAGAAGTGGCTTCTAAAAACCTTATTGCCTGACTTGTTTGATGCTTGCTTAATAAATGACTTCCAAATCTTGGATGCTTTGCACTTACGATAAGGTGTGTTCCTCACCTCAACAGTCCAACTCCGAGAACTTGCATGAAGAGGATGGTTTTGTCCTTGCTCGTCTGGTATAAGGCTAACACACGCTCCTTTCGACCGCGCGCTAAAACCATACGGTTATCGGAAATGTAAAAACACATCAAGAAAACCGGATCGTTGTCTTCCCAACAGCCTTCGACTTTTCCCTGGTCAGTTCTTTTGAGCGAGAGATACCCAGTGTTTGTCCCACGAATCAGGTCCAATCGTAGAAATTGAAAGCAAAGAAAAAGGAGTAAATAGGAAGTATCCATCACGTACGCGGCGTGTTTTGTAACATGAAAAGGAGTTTTGGAACTTGTTTATTAGGTTGAAACCCGAGATTGAAAGCAAGTGAACTTTGGACTGAGAGTGAACAAAGTACTGCAATTTATAGACAAAACTGTTGTGATTCCAGCTTTAAATTTTAACTTCTACTATTAGAATTTTTGTCAAATAGAACGGGTAATAATTTATTGTTATATAAACTGCGGTGGCTTGTAAGAATTTCCAGCCCTAAGAAAAAGCTAAATAAAGCCGTAATTTAACACGCATGAAATCACGAAAATTTCACTTTGATGATATCGATGAAGTAATGTTTGATTTTATGTTGAACCTTCAACTGTGCTTAAATTTGTTTGTGTATGATCGAAACATCTTCGAATCTTTCTTGGAGGTCTTCAGTAATCTTCGGAAATTTACGGAAATGTTCGGATACGTTCGTTTGGCCTTCGCAGAACTTTTAGAGAATCTTCGGGAGTCTTCGAAAAGTGGTCGGGAATCTTCGGAAAATCGTCAAAACCTTCGTTATTGGTTTATTTATATAAAAAACAAAATAATGTATGGTTGCTTGTAGATATAGAACTTCTCTTCGAGATCGTGTTCAACTTTATATTGGGTAGAACACCCAAAGAGAAATTCCATATCTACGCGTGCCCATGTTTTATTCTCTATTTATCTTACAGAAAGATAATACGTGATCAACGGATTTTATGGCTCTTGTTATTTAATTCGCAATGGAATAAACTATTTAAAGCTACAGGAGACCCACTAACCCATTTGGGGTTGGGGGGACTAAAACAAGCCAAAACGCCAAATGGTTCGAAAGAGAATACAGTGCTTGTAGTATGATTGATGGTACCTGATGGTTTCCATTCCAGTTGCTTTTTACTCTGGTTATTTCGTGTGACGGAAGGAATGTAACGATCAAAATAGAGACATCAACCCGCTTAGGCATACCCCGGGCATTTGCCTAATCGATGCCCACCCCCCCCAGGCTAGGGTGGGAACTTGACATCAATGATAAATATTGAGGTGGGGAGTTTTACACTACATGGGAGGGATAGGGGGATTTGAAGATCGATCATGGTGAAGCGTTGTGGAAAACATCCAGAGACAGCAACGTTCTTTGTATATATGCTGTGGATAAAAAACAAGCCTTCAAAAGGCTTGTACAGTGGTTGAATGAAAAAAGATTTAGTCACTTTTATGGTTTAATTATACATAAAACAGTTATTCTTGTCACTGTAGACGCTGAGAGTGAAAACTGAAAATTAGAAATGTCTAATTCTCGGGGGTTTCGAATTGACTGACAGATACCTAGGGGTAATTATAACCCTCTCCTCTGCCCCCCTTAGACTGGGGTGCTAGTTCATCTATCGTATTTTTCCATTGAAGCCTGTTTATCAGGTTTTTCTTATATTCTTTGGTAGGTACCATCTTTTGTACACCTAGAAAAATGGAGAGTTCAGGAAAGTAATATTCTTTTGACTAGGGCACTAACGATTACTTATTTTCATCTAGCTATCACCTTGACGCAAGAGACGATGTCTCTTGCTTGGTGTTGATGATTAAAAGACCTATCGTTGCATTTCTTCAGTCAAGAGCTCGCAACAAACGTTTAACAAAAAGAGCTTTATTATTACAAAAAAAAAAAAAAAAATACAGGAAAAATATTAGCAGCAACTGTGTCATCTACATGTCGTTTCCAAAAATAAAACTAATTTCATGAGAAAAGTTTGACATAGAAGCAATGTTACGGTTTTAATGGTGCAGTTGTGCCAAGCTTCGGTCGTTTGGCGCTTGGAAAAACTGATTGTGTATTGAGCAATCTTACAACGACCAAATAACTGGAAATATTCCAGGTTTTGTAAATATGATATCGTTTTTAGACTTTTACTGCAGATTTTTCATTTTTAATTTCGATGGCAAAATAAAAAAAATAAAACTATAACTTTTAATAAGTGTCAAATGTGTCTAGCCCTGTTGTGCTAACTGGGGACGCTAATAAAAAAAAAAAAATATTGTAAATAGAACTGTTAGGAGGCTGACCAGTTGGTTATTCACACAACGCGGTCGAGGAGTTGAACTCGGGACTACCGAGAACAGATAGCGGCAGGGTGGAGGATTTGAACCAGGGACCTCCAGATTTCAAATCCAACGCCCTAACCGTGGCTACAGTTTGATATGAACTCAAACATGCACTGCGAGACGAAACAATCCCCAAGAAAGACCCTAAATATTTGAACTTGACAATGAATATCGAAGTTCTGAATTTTCACGATAGCAAAAATAAACCACCCCCAAAATTCTACCTGTTACGTTATGTTTAACTTAAGCTCATGCTCGCCATGCCAATGTATAATACACGTGCGAGCCACAGACATCTCCAAGTCCAAATACGACTAATAATCCACATCTTAAGTTTTGTTTTATCTTTTCTGAGCAAAGACGAGCAGTTTTAAAGCTGCTTGAAGAAAGTTATTGTATTTCGTCATTGTAAAATTACGATCTAATCATCTTTCCTAGACTTTAGACGGCGCATTTCTTGAAAATCTCGTTGTAAAATAATAACGGTTACATCCTTTCCCCGCCAAAATGATACTGGTATCACGGGCACCTTCGGCCGTATATCCTGTGTTCGAGCTAGAATCTAAAGGTGCAGCAAAACATGGTGGACTGCGTGGGGTCCGTGGAGTGCACTGAGTGTGTTTCTTTTTTGTAAAAAAAGTGATTTCCGAAGTAGATTTTAAACAGGATAAATATTTATTATTACGTTGTTTACTCTTCATTATTGTTAGCGTGTTGAGAATTTTACTTGCGCAAACAGGAACTTTTTATCTTAGTAATATTGATTTTATTATTATTGTTATCTATATTCATGCCATTATTATTAACATTAATATTAATATCGATATTAATATTAATATCAGTATTGATATTATTATATTAATATCAATATTAATATTAACTCTAAGGTCAATATTAATATATCATCATTCATTATTATTATTATTATTATTATCATCTACATTCATATGATTATTATTAATATTAATGTTATCATTATTGTTGCTGTTATTAATATTATTAAAAATTATAGATGCAATCAGGGTATCCTCCATAACTATCACAACTAAAGTCATAAAAGAAAGGAAACAAGCAATAACCAGAAAGTTTGTTCTTGCCACAGCATCGATCGTGCTCGTAACAACCTTGGTGGAAACAGCAGTCATCACAAACTACACTCCAGCACCAACACATTGGCCCGCACATCCCCAAGCACCTGTCTCTATTGGGATCTCTCCTCATGTCTTGACAACTATTTCTCTTCCTGCCAAAGAGTCTTAGATATCTGTGATAATCATGGTCAGCGGTTTCTGTGTCTTGAGCAGGCGTATTTTCACTATCTTCCCGCAGAAGGCTCATGGACATTACATAGAAGGCTTTAGTTATAGGGTGGTCTCCCACTTCCTCGTGCAGTGCGTGCGACACGCGATCTAAAAGACGCACTTCGTGTTTGCTTCGAAGTTTCTCCATAGCCCACTGATAAGAAGAAGGGGAACTTTGCTCGTTCTCACCCGTCAAGCCAGTGCCAGCTTCAAGAATTGGCTCGTCAACCCAAGTATTTGTCTCCTCGCCGACTGGGCTAAGGAACAACGGTTCTGCATCAGGGTGAGGCCTACCAACGATAATTAAAGAAACTTATTTTTCATACCCCAAACCCTGGCACGTGTTGGGCAAATTAGCTGAAAACAGCATGTTATCATCACTAATTAAAGAACATCGTATAAAGAATATGGAAACCAGTGAGTTCTGCCTAGCTTAGTCCTCGTTTTTTGTCAAGTGGGTGCATGAACATCGGTTGGCCAAATTCAAAATAGATCTGCTCCTTGAATGGTCTGGACATGAGTTTTCTGGCCAATCATCAAGTGCACGTTTCTCAAGTTTTATCAGCGGTCAGTAGTGGAATTATTAAAGATTCAAGCTTGAATTTAAACTTAGCTGGCAAGAGATTTTGATATCCTTTTCAATCCTAGGGATCCAAGAAACTGTATGGCTCTTGGGCTGAAAGAACTTTAAGAGAGTACTTCCAAAAAAGCTGGGTGGGGGTGTGCGGCCTTCTAAAACCCTTACCCTATTTATGACTAAAATCTGCTTTTTTTGCTACCCTATTTGTGACCTGTCCAAAAATTCGATAGCCTATTTCTGACTGTTGCGGCCGACACAGTTGCCCCAAACATAAGTTATGAAGGGTTTTTGTTGACGGTTTTATCGATAGAGATGAAAAGGTAGCTTCTTCTAAGAAACATACCCAATTCAAGACTAGAGTGCTAAAACCATACCCTATTTATGACCAAAATTGCCAAAATCGATTCCCTATTTATGACCAAAACGGCTGAAAAACCTTACCCGTTGGGGCCGCACATACCTATATAGCCCATATAAGTGAATACCCCTCCCCCCCCCCCCCCACGGGCGCCTGCCCAAGAACGCAACATCACGACCTTCGTCATTCCTGAGACCTAGCTCTTTCGATACCTCATCAACGTAGACCACAGTGCACCCCAGCTTTTAAAATTCGGGTGAAAATAATTTTTATAGCATTCATGGCTCGTGCGGGCTGTCTTTTCGACGAGCACGTGACATTGTACTATCAAACTTTGGCGTTAAAATAGTTTTTCAGCACTTGTTTTGTTCGCTGAAGTTACAGCAGGTACAAAAACTGTTAGAATCAGCAGGTCCTACCTCAAACTACCAGGTGAATAATTAACCTAATCTAACGCGACAATCACAATGTACTTGTTAGACAGTAGAATACGTAATGAAGCTAAAGGACATAAAGAAACTTATGTCTGGGCAACAAGAAAGATATCACTACCCACCACAAGAAGTTATTGCCCAGCACTTGAGCATGAAATCTTTGAAGCGTCAGTTTTTTATACCGCGCCAGGACGTTGTTGTTCTTGTCTGTCAGTTGCAGAAATCCTGGTTGAATCTCGAAGCACAAAGAAAGACTTTCGTTATGACAATAACAGCCCTTCACCAAGCTTGTCGAGCGATTTTCAACCTTGAGAGATTCGGAGGAGCCGCATCCTTTGGTGACAACAAACAGAGCACCGAAAAGAAAAACTTGTCGTAGAAAATTTGACAAAGCCATCCTTCACAATCGTTTAAAAAACGAACTGTTTGAAGAGGAATTTAAAGACACATGTTTTTATTGAGTCTTGCAGGTGTCGAACTAAAGGAAACAAACCAATTGGATAAGCAGGATTTACGGTTTGAACCAATTCTTGATTTGTTAGTTGAATTATCTGCAACTTCCGTTTTCTTCCGTCAGGCGGTTTAACTCTCGAACCGCGATTTCGATTTATTAGCGATCCTACTGAATATATCATAAACAATTAAGCTTCGATCTGACCCCTTCGAAGTTTTCTTTTATTCGAATTGTCAGGGTTTGGTTTCCATAATCATGGAAAGAACAAAAGACTGCATTATTTAGCGTCTTCCAGACTCCGATACTGTTTTATAGCGAGAACGAAAAAATGAACGTCTTAACAAAAAAGAAACTGAACACAGAAGCGTTTTTGTTACAAACAGTACTTTCTGTCAGCGTACGTTTATTTTTCTCATTCGTAGTCAGTATTTTTTCCACGAAATGATAATTATATCTGTAAATTGTGACCCTATATAGACGACGAGAAGAACGCTTCATGTTGAAAAATGACAGGAAAATTGCAAGGATTGAATAAAGATTAGCCACGAACATTTCGAAAGCGCATGGTGCATGCTCATCGAAATTTCGTAGTCACTGCCGTAAAAGAGAACTTGAACTGCTCAATGCAGACTATGACTGAACTATGGACTTATCTGATACGGATTTTGTGTTAATTTTAGAAGCGATTTTAATATCGGGCGACCGAGTCAGTGAAGTGTAGAATCATGGTTTATTTGATAACACAAAGGTATGTAAGACCTGATCGAACCTTTAGTGATGCCTCGAAATCAATTTGTCAAATTCCCTTTCAAAGGAATCTCTCGAACGTGAGCAAAGCTCCATTGATATCGAGCTTTGCTTGATCAATACAATTTGCTTTAATTGGTAGGTAAAGGTAAAGTCTACATACCAGCTAAGTGGCCCATCAAGCCATAGCTTATCCCGGTTTCTGTAGCATGAAGCGACTAGGAATATTTCTGGCCCCCCATTAACGGAATGCCAGTCCATCGCAGGGTTACCTCCAGCATTAAGCCGGCATCCATTTATACACTTGGGTGAAGAGAGGCACTGTGAGAGTCAAGTGTCTTGCCCAAGAACACGACGCAATGTCCCCGGCCAGGGCTCGAATCCGGCTGCTCGATCCGGAGACAGGCGCACTAACCACGAGACCACAGCGCTCCCTGCTTTATTTACTTTCGCGTTATTTATCAGGCTTTCAAAAGGTACTTCTCCTTATATAGATTATATAAATCTGGACTAACTCGTACTTTACACTAATTTTCTTTCAAACGTATTTAATTTACGGAGCGAAATATTGCACATGTTTCCATAATTTCTCCAACTTTCTTTGCGTCGTAATTTACACATTCTTTCTAACCTTTATTGCGCAATCAAGGCAGGCGTAATATTCTTGTCATTATGTAAAAGGCAAACTATTTTACGAAAGTGAGACGGAGAGTATATCGACTCAAATAAAAATTATCGCAGATATTGCTACAACACTTTTCTTCAAGTGTTGTACATCATGAATGTGGGAACCTACCATGGAATTCTCCTTGACCAATATAACACCGGTCAACATGATGAGAACATCCTTGAAACCATATCGAAAATTTTGCTTCCATAATTTTCTTAAACTATATTATATAACAACAACGTGGATACATGCAAGTTGGTAACACTTGATGACGAAATATTTATTTGATTGCCGCGAACAGTGAAGACTGAAATAATTTAACTCGTTTATTTAGTTATCTATTTATTTATTTTTCCGAGGAGGCTTGCAGCTTCAACTTTTAAACGCGATATTCTCGCAGCTTTTTACACAACAAGTTTCTCATTTTTAATTCTAAAGGGAGTGCATTTTGGTCACAAAGAAAAGAGCATTGGCTGATATATACAGAGATATTGAAAGTTCCACCATAAGTTGTGAAGTCGCTAAACAACAACAGCAACAAAAACCATGTGAAAGGAGAATTGATCAACATGACACGGGCGTAGGACAAAGAAAAAATCTGAGTTCCCGACAGGAATCAAACCCATGACCTCCCGAGCACCGGGCGGGCGATCTATCCACTGAGCTACGAGAACTCATGGAGAGCAAGGCCGTTTAACTGAGTTCATATGTGACATATGTCCTGCATACTGCTAGGATAAGCACTGTCGAAGTCATCACAGACATCATGACCTTGCTCTCCATGAGTTCTCGTAGCTCTGTGGACATGGAGCGTCCGCCCGGTGTTCGGGAGGTCATGAGTTCGATTCCTGTCGGGGACTCAGAATGTTTCTTTGTCCCACGCTCGTGTCATGTTGATCAATTCACCTTTCACATTTCATTACCGAGTTTAAAATTCACCATCTTTATTCACTTATCTCAACAACGACAACAACAGCAACAGCAACAGCAACAACAACAACAACAACAACAACAACAACAAAAACAACAACAATTGCAAGAACTTTATTGGTTCTTGTCCTTTACAACAATTTGATATATGTAAATAACTAACACACAGTCAAGCACACATACTAAAAAAAAGTATAAATATTCAGCCTGGAGGCTAAATAACCTGAGTAGCTAAACATCAGCTACCTAGAGTAACTAAACATCAGATAAAGGGAGTTCGAAGTTATCGCGGTTAATTTCCAACTTTATTTTATTCTTGACAGTATTTGTTGCAGAAAGGTGCGGCAAAACCATTCCTAGTCAGTTTTAAAGTTAGGAACTGAACACTAATTCATAGTTCAAAGATAGCGTTGGATAAACACTGGTTTTCACGAGCTAGCGAGCAACCCTTAAGCATTTTGTCTCCACGGAACCATCTATGATGATGAAACAGCTTTAACTACAAATAACTAATAATCTTAAAACGGCTTTCCTCCACGTTTTTGGTCTGGTAGTTTTGAGCAGTTGGAGCAGGAATAAAATTCGTGTCAATGTTTTGTGTGTGACGTGCAAACTTGACACGAGAAACTAATATTCACCAAAAGTAAAATTATCTCAAATATTCAACTGAGATTGCGGGTATTAACTTGTTATCTCCTGAGAATCATCTAGGAATTCTTTTTGACCAATGACACTACATCATGCGAATATCCTTTTCGGGCCTTTTTCAAAACTTTTTCTTCAATTTTGGTCGAACCGTAGTTAATAGAGGGAAATGGTTGGGAAGGCTGGTAAACATCAAAGAAGCAAACAAGCAGGTGAAGATTCATGTTGGAAGGTCCTTGACCCTACACATCTTTTGTTTCATGCTCATTGACCACACATAATCACTTTTTGTATTTTGTCAGGTTTTGTGCAGGACCAACCCCCAAAATAGCCAACAAAAAATACAAGAAACAACCGTTTGCCAGGTTTCCTAACCATTCCCCTCTATTAACTATGGTCGCACAAGGGCGTGAGTGATATCTAATAACAATATATATATGCCAGTAAATTATTCGTGGTCAATACTACACATCAAGATGCAAATGTACTTATTTATTTTCTGCAAGGAATAAAATAATCTAACCGCTCTTTTGCAAAACGCAGAAAAACTGAACTGTTGGTATATCAATTTTGCTCATATAGTTACACCTTAAGTTTCAGTTTTTTAATTATTATTTTCATTTTTTGTAAGGAAGATTTTTGACTAGAGAAAAGCGGGCTAATACGTCTAATACTAAGACATTGGAAGGTCTTGTTAGCGGCAGGCTACTAATAAATTTAAAAAAAGGACAACGCTTTTCAGTTTTGAACACATGTTTTGACAGTAACTTCTGTCATCGTCAGTTACAACTGGAGTGAATTTTAATGTACAAGTTAATATAAAAGTTTTATGCAAGAGGTGTTACCTGGAACTTATGTATCTAACTTACGTAGTTTATTTTAGGCAATTAACTTGTTTTTGTGTTACCTACGGGGCGAAGACGAAATTCAAGCCAAGGAAAACAAGCTGGAGGAAACCAGGGATGATTTTCTTTCTGAAAGGTAAAGTGATTCTTCTTTTTGAAACGAGTACAGCTTAACCTCTGTGGAAGTGAAGAATAAAAAAGAAGAACAATAATCCCAATTGCCACCCACTGATTGCACGTCTTGTCGAATCTTGTGTGACGGATTATACATGTAGATAGAGAGCCTAGCTTTAAAGGTTAGTTTACCAGAGTTAGGCTGTAGGGAGATAGTAACTCTTCCTTTTGGCAAGATGTTAAAATTGGAACTTTTACTTGAATCTTGGAGACTATGTAGAAGAAAACGATTCTTTCAAAAGCTTCACTGCTGTTGTTTCATGTTTTAGGAAGATAGAACAAGCAGTCAAAGATGGTCAGCTGACTCAGAAGAAGGCAAAGACAGGGAGGAAGAAGACAACCAAGTTCAAAACCATGTGGATAACGTCATTGAAAACGAAATAGACGGTACCTTCACCATCTTGGGTAAACAAGTGTCCGATCCGTCCGACTTCGCGGACGATTTAACCCTCGCAGCGTTCGCGGCAGTCGTCGTCGTTGCATCAGGCTGCCACGCACGTGCCCCTAGGAGAACACTAGCTTGGTAAGGTCGGGTTAACAAACGAGGAAGTGAGAGAGCTGCCTTGTGAACCAGAAGGAGTAAACGAACAAACGAACAAACGAACAAACGAACAAATGAATGAATGAATGAATGAATGAATGAATGAATGATCGGCAACCTGGTGAATAAAAATGGTGAATAGATATATGAACAATAGCGATTCCTTTTTGTAGTGACAACAAAAAGTTTGTAAAATCTGAAACCCACAATATAACCACTTCTGCATTATACGAGACCTACTGTAGATAAACAACAAATGAGGCCAGTAATGAAATAATAAGACAGACCTTACAGATTAAAATTACCGCTCTCGAAGACAACTACTAGACAAAACTGAAGGCTGCTAGTTGAGCAAAGGGAGTACTTAAACACTGAAAGTCTATTAGAATATATTATTTCTGATGCACAATAGAGTTCGTGTTAGTTATTTGTTTCTCCAACAGATTCAAGGAGACTCATGAAAAGAGCCTTAAGCTTATAACTAGTTTCAAGTAGTTTGTAGGTGATTTTAACATATTTTAATAGTTATATTCAAACTCTTTCCTTCTCATTTCTTTGCTCAAGTAAAATTGTAAACTACAAATGCACTAGAATAAAACTACGGCAGGGACTTCTGAAGGGAAAGGTTCCATTTATCTACGGGGAGGGCGGCCCCCCAGAACATAGCCCAGGGGCTCGCTATTGGCAGATCGCGACGGTTGGCTATGAGCAAACTCGCGATCTAATTGGTTAATTGTCGGCTTTAAATAGCAAATACGTGGTTGTAGGTACCCAGATTGAAATAGTTGTGGTTGGCGAAGGTGAAAACAGAGAGACACATGGGGGTGTTGCGTTGGAGGAAACTATGAGTGAAATTGTAACGTCATGTAGTTTACGAGAAATGCTTGATGTTGGCAATGGACAGTAACACTTCGAAAATTGAAAACTACTTAGAGACAACCATTTCGAAAGTAGGATTTGTTGTGATGTAAACTATATGGCCACTGTCGAAAGGCTATGATCTTGCTATTGAATTAACTCAGGCTTTAAGAGAGTTATTCATGCAATAACAAAAGGGAGAGGGAAAAAAAATAAAACAAAACTAAAAAAAAAAGAATTTTTTCACACCTGTGCAAGACATAAGAAAACACGACCAAACTCTTTCTGTCGCCAAATTAGTCTAAAGGCCCATGCAACTTCAAGAAAATTTTCAAATATCTCACGTAGAGTAAATTGTTAATTGCAATCGACTACCTATACTTTATTTCGAAAAGCACCACATGCACCTTTTGAAACCCATCTTTATTTAGAGCTGCTAGGCTGCAAGATTAGCTTAATAAACTGGCGCGACTTTTTCATCCAATCAGAAGTCAAACTAAAACCAATCGTGACTCACTCGCACACGTTTCCCCGCGCTTTGCGTGACTACTTTGGTTTCGGTTTTACGACACTCATTTGAAAACTGCTATAACCGGAGTTTGGTTCTATTTTTCCCTACGTGTGAATCGATATGGAAGGAGATGAAGTAATGAGCTCGAGGATTCATAGTTTTTATGTTCACGTTTTAACTACAAATCAGGTTCTAAAGAGTAATTAGACCCTAAGACAAGTTGGGTGTACAGGCCCCTGATCATGTGAAAGACGGATGTAAAGGATTTTTATAATATATATCTCTCTCCCATATTTGAGGTAGACCACATCATTATTTAGTTCAGTACTCCTAGACGTTTTGGAACTTTTTTCTGCAATAATTATGGGGACTCTAAAGGCCGACTCTCATTTGCGACGCAAGCATAAACATAAGAATAAATATAAGAAGCTTATGCCCTAGTGTGGGCAGCTGCGACTCAAGCATGAGCATAGGCCGTCTGCTCCTGCTTAGCTTATGTTAGGCTGTTATGTCCAGTGAGGACATGGTCAGCATAAGAATAGAGTGCTCGCTGATTGGTTGAAAGTTTTTCGCTTATGCTTATCTTATGCTTACCCGTATACCAGCCACTGGTCATAACAGCGACATAGGTATAAGCATAAGCAGAGGAAGAACGCAAGGTTGTGATATTCCTATGCTTATGCTTATGTCCGGCCGCCCCATCTAGCACATAAGCTTCTTTTATGCTAATGCCTATGCTTGCGTCGCTAGTGTGGACCGTGCTTAATACACTTCGGTAAACCTAATCTACATGAAGATTTTGACGTTTTTGGACTTTTCCATTCTCCCTTTTCAAACCATCGTTTAGCAAAACTTGTCAAATATATATATAGCTTTCAAATGGATATCATAAATGGATATGGGGTACCTATGAATTAATTTGGCATGGAGTAAAGAGTGGGCCAACTTAGTTGTAATTGTCCTTCGTCGATATAAAAGCGTATCATTTAGTTGTGAGTACTTTTTTTTTTGGTGGACAATTTGTCTCCATCTTCATCTCGGGCTAATATTTGTTTCCAAAAATATTTTGGCGTTTCACCAAGCGTCCTTCCTTGGAAAGATGACAGCTTGTAGGAAAGTAAGCGCTGAAAAAAAAACATGACGATGGAGGCTTGAGGACTTACTATTTGTTAAAAAAACGACGACACATGTTATCTTAGCAATTAGTATCGCAAGCTTTTTTTCACATTTTTCTTTCATACTATATTATACACCAAGGCTGGATAATTTCAAATTTATACAACCTGAAGTGTCTTTTGAGGAGTCTTCCTACGCCGACAACATGCGCGGCAAAATAATGCAAATATCATTTTAGCATTGCAACTAATCCAAGAACTGTTTTTCTCCAAGTCTTTCCTCTGTAAACAACAACCGAAAAACACGGGATATAAGGTAATTAGTGTTGGTGAGCAGCTAGGCTAAGAAGTAACTTAATGTTAATGACATGAAACACGGGCCAATATCTGTACTTTCCCAGAATTGAGAAACGCAAGTACAGGAAGACAAGCCAATAAATTGAACTATAAGAGGAATGTATGAATGGAGCTGCGAAAGTTTAAGTGGTTGTTATTCGGGGTATACTTTCGATAATGCTCGTTTTGGTGTTGTCCTGTAACAAACTTATTTCACTTAGTTTGTTAGACAGTATCTGCTGTGAAAAATTCCATCAAACAAATCATAGTTTCTAAATTACGTGATAAACACTCACTGAGTTGAGTGCATGATTACACGAGTTGATTGGGTGACACGAAGCGAGGGCGACCCTTACTTAGAAATCCAAATCACTTCTTTCTACCCAAAATAGTGTGCGGTAAATTGCACGCAAATCTAGTCGACCGATCTTTATTTCAGTTTATCTATCTTTGGAACAATTTAATTGGCTGCCTTGCTTCACTAGCCCCTACGGGTATTTCAGGCAACCAGTGGTCTATTTAATTTAATTATTTTGTTTTCTGTCTATGAAATGTGTCTATGAGTGAAAAAGGATTATTGGTGTTGTTAGTTTAAAGGCCCTAAACAATTTATGACGCTAATACAAAGCTCAATATACAATACACCGCCGACACGAATGAAATTCCCCGTCCAGTATCGATATAAAAGAAGTGTAAGATGGGTTCAGCTTTAAACCAGAGATAAGAATGAAGACTGCGGTTCTTTTAATTTTGGTCGGTCTTGTAGTAGACTCAAGCTACTCATTACTCATAAGCGAAGTTCTAGATGAAACTCAACCATCAGAAGACGAAAACAGATTGAAGAGAAACATTTTTCTTCGTACAGGTGCGCCACGACATTTTTGGGTTCTTTGAACTGTCTTTGCATGCTTACATTACTCCCAGAAGGACAATTGTTTTAATTTCACGTTTGAGCTTTTGTCGAGTAAGGAAGCTTAAATAAGGAACAATTGCATATGATCGAATCCACTCCTCGTAAAGCTAATCGAATATTAAAAAGCAAACTGTTTGATGAATTGAAAGCGTAGCTAAAATGATAGCATTCTTTGGGAGAGAGTGCAAATTAAAGATTTTAAGCACTCGTTTTTGTGTGTAAACCTTTTAGGGCATTGTATATCCCTTAGAAAGAAAAAATATCTCTAAAAATCTAAGACTTCCTTTAACTTATCTCTACACGTTAATCTCATAATCAAACATTTCTGTTCTGAATTTTGCCTAACATGTAAATTCCACCTCACATATAATTAAAAAAAAAAATGCATCAAATATTCATTGAGCGTTGAATGGTCGAAGGAAAAGGCAAAAGAGACTAGGTATATTACTGATTGTAAATAAAATAAAATGATAATAAAAAAAATACTAAAAAAATAATAGCGAGATTGTAGAATCAGTCACCTAGATCACTGTTCGTAAACTATCATGTCTTTGTTACTATAGGAGGCTACATCGTCAGCCAGGATCTTGATGACAATGTCTATGAAGGCATAGAAGACAGCAGCGAAAATAAGGGCAACGATGATGACGGTGACGACGTTGAAAATGCTGATAGCGAGGAACGCACATTCGAAAAGCGTGTGAACGATTTCAAAATGAGCAGAAGTCATGACAACTGGGGCAAAAAAGTGTCTGACCCGTTTCGCCCTCCACGTAGCCGCCGACAAGGTAGTCGTCGTGGACGAAGACGGCAAGACAAGAGTCATCGGACTAGCAACCGTCGTAGAAGACTGTAGAGGTTGAAGGGGCACTAGCTGCAGAGATTGATCAAGAGAATGATAGAAAACAGAATGAACGACTGACTAAATGAATGAGTGAATGAATGAATGGATGAGTAAATGAATGAATTAATAAATGAATTGGTTAATGACTGAATTTATGAATAAATTGGTTAATGAATGAAAAGTAATAGTAATAGTAATAGTAATGGCAATGGCAATGGTAATGACAATGGCAATGGTAATGGTAATGGTAATGGTAATGGTAATGGTAATGGTAATGGTAATGGTAATGGTAATATTAATAGTAATGGCAATGGCAATGATAATGACAATGGCAATGGTAATGGTAATGGTAATGGTAATAGTAATAGTAATAGTAATGGCAATGGCAATGGTAATGACAATGGCAATGGTAATGGTAATGGTAATGGTAATGGTAATGGTAATGGTAATGGTAATGGTAATGGTAATATTAATAGTAATGGCAATGGCAATGGCAATGGCAATGGTAATGGTAATGACAATGGTAATGGTAATGGTAATGGTAATGTTAATGGTAATAGTAGTAGTTTATCTTTGTTGCGCCGTACTCTCCAAAGGGAGTTATTGGTCAAGTTACAATAAAGGTTTCAACATTTATTAAATCCATTTTGAAATCACTGATTATCCTTGCAATCTGATTGGCTCTCAGTGGTGCGATTTATCCACGAATCGCACTATTTTTTGCTCTAAATCGCATCTTTTTCTCAGCCAATGAGAATGGGACAGTAAAACAAAACAACCAATCAGATTTCAATATTAGTTTAAAGTAAACAATAAAATTTCGGGAAAATGAAAGGCAAAAAGCCATTGTGTGGAGAGTTTAGCAACTACTATTGCCAAAACTTTGTTGTTATTGTTGTTTTTTTTTCTAAAAAAATTGACGAATTTAATTAATTACAGTTTCTAAATGACGATTATGAGCTCCTTCAGGCTGAACACCTACTTTAATGGAAGTTTCCAACTTTCAGTGTCCATTTTGACGAATATTTTGGCGATTTTTCTTCAAAATCTACTCAAAATCCGTATGATACCGAGTCCAGTAAAACATAAACAAACGAAAACCTGACAACAACAAATTCAGGGCCATCTCAAGAAGGTAGGTGTTTCCAGGTTTCCGGTAGTTTCAAACGAAGCAACAAAAGAGCTCAACTCTGTCGCTTTGCATAAACATAGTCAACATACGCCCCACTCCACAAAACAGTGAATGAATGAACGTCTTACGAAGCTGGTGTTAGTCCCGCCATCTTGGAAATATCTTGAAACAAATGGCGCCGCAAGAACTTGACAAGGTCCTGAGTATTGAGTCCTTCGCCGAGGTCACAAAAAGAAACGGAGATGATAACGAGCTGGACTCCCTTAAAATCATGCCATTAAACGGTATGAAAGAAAAAAAAACGTATCATCCACTGGGCATCGTGCACTCGAGGGAGTTTCACAACTCAAAAGAAATCCATCGCAGAATTACGAAGGATGCACCTTCAAATTCCTTCTCCAAAGACAATGAAAAGTTTCAGTCTCAACCACAGAAGAAAGAAAGACCTTCCATCATTGATTCAGGCGACGAGAATTGAACTTTTGTACCTGAAGTAGACTATTTGCGTTCTGACTTCAAAACCGCTTGTTTCTTTGTCATGCTCGGATGAGTTTTCGTCACATGACATCGTTTTTCATACTAAATTAGACGTAAAGGCGTTTCCGGTTCCGCTTTTTTTTAACAAACCGGCTACTGGAACAATAAACCACAAATCTAAAAATTAAGGTGATAATATTGTGCGATTTCAAAATGGATCTAATAAAGTGGCAATTGAACTTCGTGTCGTGCAATTTTGGTCTGAAATCATACTTGTGATTTCAGACCGAATTGCACTCCACTCAGTTCAATTACCATTATTAACTAATAGCGATACAATATAATATTTACCATATCCGTATACAATAAATCGGGAAACTCATATTGCTAATTACTTTTGTGAATTGAGAATCTCTTTTCGTTTTTTAAACATTAAATGGATATGGTTACCTATTATTTTAGAAGTATCTTTAATGTAAACTGGTGTAACGAGATATTTTCCAGTTTGTATTAGCAATGCATGACATCCTAATCCAAGCCTTGTCAGGCTAATTCTGTGTGTTGGCTTTGTAATTAATGTCAAGTAGTTTTCAAATTGATAATTTTTTTCTATCTCCCTTTTGTGTAAATTTCTCTCTTGAACTTGCTCACGACCTATTCTGGATTTCAAGCCATTTTTGTAAATATTGATTCCCGAGGGTTTTTTTTTTTTACAACTACGCGTGTATTTTTGAACATTTTCAAATTATTTCTTCATTCTGTTGTATGTCGACGAAACGCGTATATTTTGTTACATATTGAAATGCTTTACCTAACAAAACGTTGTTAGAAGGATACTTCAATCTTTGCCAGTAGCTAAATGAATGAATGAATGAATGAATGAATGTATAAATGAATGTATAAATGAATGTATTAATGAATGTATTAATGAATGTATGTATGAATGAATGAATGAATAAACGAATGAATAGTAATAGTATTAGTATATCTTTATTGCGCCTTACTCTCTAAAGAGAGGTATTGGTCCAGTTACAATAAAGGTTTGAACGAGTTAATGAATGAATGAATGAATGAATGTATGAATGAATGTATGAATGAATGAATGAATGAATGAATGAATAGATAATGTATCTCTATGCTGCGCCCATTTGTATCAAACGAGTGAAACCCCCATATATGTCTTTTTCGTATGGCAATGTTCCTCAAGTATGGATCTGGATTTGCTCACATTGCACAGATGATGAAAACGATCTGAATGATGAACAACTATTTGCTCTGATCTGTGGAGTTCAATACAGGACTAATTCTCTAAGCATATCGTTTACCAAAAATGTTTTAAAAAGCGTTTAGAGTTACTCTATAAAGTGACTAATTTCCCATTAAAACATCCTTACACGTATTTCAAATTTAGGCCTAAATACTAAAAAGAGGGCGGATTCTCACGTGAGTAAATTCTGTTTTACTTTATTTATTTATTTATTTTATAAGCCCTTTTGTTCAAAAGGCTCTTTACAATTGTCAGGAATGACTTTTTTTTTTTAACAAATGGCCCTTGGTGGGTGAAGGTTGATTTTAATTAAAGAAAAGATAAAGATGAAGCGAGAAGTTTTTGCATTGTTTGATTTCCCTTTCTTTCCTAAACCTTGGCACTATTCTTAATCCTACAATCGTGGACAAAAGTCCTTGGGACACTTATGTTATGTAACGAATTATCTGTGTTTTAGAACTGAAGTTTGAAAAAAACGCTGCTATATCCTTTAAAAACGCGTTGCTGTCCCCCCCCACCCCACCCAGCGCAATGTTGAAAATGAAGTGAAATTGCAGGTACTAGTTTTATACATTGTATGGGGGGTGGGGGGCGAGGTTAGGCAGGTGAAGTTGTATTCGCGTCTGGCGCATGCGCAAAAACGCCAAAAGTGCAAATTTGTCCGAAGACTTTTGTCCACGATTGTAAAGACACCAAAAACATTATTTTTAAGAGAGCTTTAGAACATCTGGCATAATTTTAATTATTTATTTATTCATTTATTTATTTTAGCATATCTTAAAACACAAGTTTATCTCGTTTACATATAGATATAAATTTTTTAGATATCTTTTAACCTTTTTACAATTGTAAATTTAGTTAGCATCGGGCAGGCGAAGAGCCACCCTGTGGATATACTGCCCGAAATGCCATTATTATTATTATTATTATTATTATTATTATTATTATTATAGCTAGCTGGGTTTCTATCTGATGTTAGTATCACCCAATTAGTGAACTAATGCAAATCCTGCATTTTGATTGGCTACGCTACTAGAGGACTATTAGTAATAGTCCTCTAGTAGCGAAATTGGCGCAGTCGAGCGTGACGCTTTCTTTCGTTTTATTCCCAAATAAATATTTCTTCAACTTGCATTTGTTAACTTTATTATTGCCTTTTCTGTCCGACTAGTTGGGTGATACTAAAACAATTAGACCCTTCGCCCTCAAGGGCCACGGGTCAATAGCCCATGAGGCGAAGCCGAATGGGCTATTGACCCGTAGCCCTTGCGGGCGAAGGGTCTAATTGTTAATTAGGTTTATATATAGTACGGCGATGATGATCAAATCGGTCTTTTAAAAGACACCACTGCAACATATACCAGCAGGATCATCGTTGGCGGCTGCTTGCTTAATAATTTGTAGCCATTTTCGTGGAAGAGAAAATGAACTGAGCGTCGAAGGCGCGAGTCGCAATGGGGTTTGGGGATGGAAATGCCATTTCCCACGTTTTCCAGGGGACAGTATTTCGTAACTTACGTCGTTTATGTGACAAACTTTGAGATAATTGAGAGTTGGTTAATTAATACGAAAGCCTTTTTCAAGGTATTTTCAAGCAAAGAGTGAGAAGTCTCCTCTTCAAGGGGACAAATTGGCACCAACGCAACTAGAAGAGCTATTTCAAGCCCGTCGATTTAATACGGAGGGTTTCATTGTTTTAGGCTGAATTTTAATATATCGAAATTGGTCTATTAAACAACAGAAAAATATAGTCCTTTTAATGATTTAGGTATTAATGCAAAAGTATTCTTCCTACTGTACGTCGATCAACTGCTAATTTTCTTTAGTTTAAATAGGCGATGCCATGTGTTATTATGGAAATACCTTAATAAATTGTTGTTGATGATAATAGACGAGGATGGAATTAAGTGCTCTCGGTCAACTGCGCGTAACAGGATTCAAATGTAAGTCAGTTTCTTGATAATGGGGCGGGCCTTTTCATTGCTGGAGGTCAGACGACGATCGAATAGTATCCCATGATGCAATTTTCTACGTACTTAACGCAACATCGAAGTTATCATGGATTTCAGCGTGAAATAACGTGGTTCTCTCCGCGGTCCATTTCTTACTTTTATTGCAGTAAAAGGTTAGAAAAGTGCATTATTTAAATCTTTGACGCGATTATAATGATTTTCAAGTGTTTTTAAATACGCTCTTAAAGAGCGCGGCCTTATTATAGTATTCTTGTTGACCCGTAACAAGGTCATGAATATTCGCTTTTCATTGCACAGTATGTTGATGTCTTCGATTTTTGGGCATCACGCCACAAAATATAGACATAATAATGATTTTTGGCAAAGAAGTACGAGAAGTACCCACATTTTTGTGACCTTTCAAGCGATCGAAGTGGACTGAAATTTCGTAACATACCAGTGCAATTACCAGTGTTGCGTGTGTGAATGTCTGCTTCAAGTCTCAGTTCGTTTGGCGCTTTATTCCCGAGCTTGGTCATCTTTTAGGGTCAAAATGATTATTTTCGAAGATGTTTTGGTTACTATTCTTTCCGAAACTGCAAAATGCTCAGCAGTGATCACTAGCCTTAATAACGGAGTATTTAACTTCGTAAATTTCAATAGTTCAATGGAGCCGTAATCAAGAGATGTCATGCAGCAAACGGCACAACACGGAACAAGCCTGCTAAGAAGCAGCCAAGAGATGTCAAAAGAAAAATCAGAAAACCCCTGAACTTCTCTTTGGAGAATGTACCTGTTGTAGCTTATTCGTATCAGCACAGGGCTTCTTACCCCAGCGAATAATTCGCCCGTTCTTACGCCAGCGAATAATTCGCCCGTTCTTACCCCAGCGAATAATTCGTTCGTTTATCTATTAATTGTAGTTATTTTATGTATCTTATTAGTACACGACCCCACAAGCTTGTTAGCTTTGACGTCTTTTATCGTATATAAATAAAGGTTGTATGTATGTATGTATGTCCGTAGGCGAATTCACAACAACCACAGGAACGAGAGCTCTTCTTCGTTCGTCCATGCTTTCCACATAGCTTATATGTATTTCTCGACAGACCAAAGAAACACAAGTAAAACCCTTCACTGTAACGGCAAAATTCTCCTTTGAAACGCATTGAATATAAACTAACTCGGCACTCTTAAAAACAGAAGCCACGGAATCCAGACAAGTGTGAAAGCACGCCATGGCTTCATCCCGAGGGCGTGGAATGAATGATGACGTCACGTACGCAGAGATAATATCTAAACCAGATGCATCATGGAATACTATTCGATCGTCGTCTGGCCGGAAGTTATAAACTTCGGTGGCATTTTCTCGATGTAATTAAATCAAGTCATAACATCTACATCTACTTCGACATTTGTAATTTGCACAAGAATTAACCCGTCGCCTGGAGTCTCCGCATATAATGGCTTATTAGCACCGCTTTTGAAAAGTTAACGAGAAAAGCAGTCAGACGACACAAATTGCCGCAACCGTTTATTAGAATCTTGGTCGAGACATGGTCGAGACGGTATTGTAATATGGCAACCGCGATGGCATCCCTATCAAATGGGAATGGTAGTGAAAACGAAATTGTGCCTTCTGCTTAGAGGCAACACGGTAAATTTCGACGATGTGTCCGATCGCCGCGAAAGCAACTAGTGATTGTCGCCGTCGTCACAGCCCTATTGGCGGTAGTGGTCGGGTTTTTGATCGGCTATTTCGTTCGTAAGTCGAAGGGCTCTGTATGCTCCATTAGCGCCAGCGAGGAGGACGTGCACGATAAGTTTGAAGACAGGGTTAGTGCAGCGGAGCTGGAAAAAGAGTTCAGGTAAATAAATGAAACATATAGGTCTGATTTGACGAGTTACAAAGATCCAGATTGAGATTGAGTTGGGCACTTTTGGTAGTAGCCTGCAAGCGAGTTCTGCAAGATCTGTCACGAGTACGGGGTAGGGGGGGAAGGGATTATCCGCAGGCACTTAATCCTAGCCCTAACTCTAACCCCTTTAGATCTTTCAAGGCAATCACAGTGCATTGCAGATGTGCTCTAAAGTTAATGATGTAACCGGTGTTTGTTATGAATATAATTAGCTGGCAGCTCTAATATGTTTCTAAAGCTTAAGCTTCTCCTCTCCAGTGCGATATACATACATACATGCCCTTAATTCACCCCGGATTTACAAGAGTAGTCTCCGCGACAGATAGATAGATACTAACAACTGGCTTCACTACAACCATAGCTAGCCATCGATAGCAAAGCCGCCACTCTTAAAGAGAAACTGAACAACAAGGTCGGAAAATAGTAAGAGCTGTCAAAACGTCAAGGCGGCTGTCAAAGTGCGTGATATGATCCAATTCAAAGACAAAACCGCCATTTCCGGCGTTGTAAAATGACAGTATAATAATTAGCCGAATGGAGTTCCTAACAAGACAACTTGAGACCTTTAATTTGCGTTACTATATTTTTTTTACGGTTAACGGTTAAATTTTAAGCATTTTTACGCCCACCATTAAATTTTTGGCTCTTTTACGGCTAACGGTTAAACCCCAATGAGATCCTCTGGTAAGCACCATTTTCCTTTTGCGCTCAGCTACCCCAAGCTACGGAAGCTTCAAAGGGAAATCCACTTATTGAAAATCAGTATTTTTTTTTTTTGAAAACCCTGGGGTGGATCATGATGCCAGCTGCTGTAGAAATGGATATATCACCAGAAACGGAAAACAAAGAAACAATCAGACTCCCAACACTTGTTAATAAGTGGATATCCGTTTGAAGCTGCCGTAGGATTGTGTATATTTCTGTAAACAAAAGGACGCTGCTTTTACGACGGCAGTCGTCAATGTACCTTTTCGGCGACACGACGGCCATTTCGAATTCTATTGTTTCAAATAGCTATTATGGCATGCTCAGGGGGGCAAATTAGTGTGTATTTGCCCCCTAAGCATTCCATAATAGCTACAAAATGGCCGCCGTATCGCCGAAAAGGTCAATTACATTTTGTGGAATGATGTTCAAACTCCATGTTATTCACGCAAGCTCTTTTCAAAAATAGCCAAATTAAGACTGTGTTATACACTATTAAGCTTTCAGGTTAAATTAATTAACCTGAAAGCTTCATAGTGTATAACATAGTCTTAATTTGGCTATTTTGAAAAATGTCATAGGTTGGGCTTGTTTTCTTAGTTCCTTCCCCTCTCCTGCCGGCCGAAACAGAGTTGGGACGCTTGTCCCCCAATTTTTAAGTCCGGAGTAACGGTGACTGCATTGGCCAATGACGGCCTTTAAAGATCTTTGAAGAAAGATGAGTTGTACAAATGCAGTCATAGAAGAAGTTGGCTTTCTGCCAAATTCCCTTCGAGTTTTCAGTCAGGCATCACGCTTTAATCACGCTTTAATTAATGTGGAGAATATAAATAGCTCACTTCAAAAATAGGGTAATGGCTTGGTGATAATGAAAACACGGAATCGCTCTGTGAATGTTTTCGTGGAGGATGTAAATGCGTGAACAAAATCTACGTCACGTGATTGGCTATTTCGAGACCAGGAGTGATCTAAAAATAACTGGCGAGTTATTACCTTGGATTAAAAGGCCTTGTGATGGATTTACTCTTTAGCCCTTTATCTCCACCTGGTTGTTATTAATTTATGAAAATTATTGCCCCCAAAAAGGTATTTTACGTCGAAGCCGCACGTTACTGGCTCGGAAAGACAGGGCACTCTTATCAATCACATCGCTACAAAATGGCGTGAGTACGGTTTTGATGACGTGGAAATACCGGAGTACCAAGTGCTACTCTCATTGCCGCAGGAAGACCAACCAAACACGGTTGAAGTAATCAACAATGGAGTTGTCGAGTACAGGATGATTGGAAAGATCAACGTAAGACAGGAACCCAGCATTAGGAGCGCGCAACTTCTATAGTGCTAAGCCTATGTCACGGCATTTTTTACAGACCGGTCCATTTTTAGGTTTCTTTTCCGGCGAAATAGGTCAGTTCCGTTCTATATGAGCGCGCATCGGTAAGGAAAAAAATGGAGACCTCAGGTTGTTTTTCTTTTTAATCTTCCGGTGAAGTGATGACGTCAGTTAAAAATTAAGTCCCTGCTTGTGATTGGTCACCGAGGTTCCTGCGGGGGCTCTGAATTCGCGGCAAATTCAAGCTAAAAGTAGATCGGTCTGTGAAAAAGCCGTGACAGGAATATAACAGTTGAATGCTCCTAGTAATGGGCTCCTGCGTAAGTTTAAAATGATAAATTTATCCTATTAAGCCTGGAGTGCCCACGCTGTTTCAAATGGACCCAATTTAACCTATATTGGCAATACTGTAACTTTTGCTAGAAATTATGAGAGAATTTAATTATGGTGTCCCAATTCTTTTGGTTGTTGGTTTCCAAAGTTAACATGCTTACAATGGGTGTTTTATCGAAATTCGGTTTTCTAAGAATTTCTTTTTAAGTTTCGATTTATGTTTCCGTAAGATTTTGGATTTTACAAATAACAGCTCTTTTATCTTCACATTTCTTTCTTGATTTATTTTTTCGATTTGATGTAGGAGCTTTTTTGTTAACCAAGTGGCAATGCATTTTTTTTGAAACACGTTTTTTCCATTTGTTAGGTCAGCACAGAAGACGAATCAAAAAGTTCGTTCCAGTATTTTCCGTTTCTCGCGTATGCTCCGCCAGGGGTGGTCGAAGGAGAACTGGTTTTCTGCAATGCAGGATCAGAGAGTGATTTGCAAGTGTTGGATAGCTTAAACATCACTGTCAAAGATAGGTTTGTACTATTGAAAGGTCAACACGCCTCTGTGAGTATTAGTAAACTTATTAAATACTAATTAACAATTAGACCCGTAGCCCGCAAGGGCTACGGGTCAATAGCCCATGAGGCGAAGCCGAATGGGCTATTGACCTCAGTGTGGGCTATTGTTTTAGTATCACCCAACTAGTCGGACAGAAAAGGCAATAATAAAGTTAGCAAATGCAAGTTGAAGAAATATTTATTTGGGAATAAAACGAAAGAAAGCGTCCCGCTCAATTGCGCCAATTTCGCTACTCGAGGACTATTACTAATAGTCCTCTAGTAGCGTAGCCAATCAAAATGCAGGATTTGCATTAGTCCACTAGTTGGGTGATACTAAAATATGATAACCATGATCAAAGGCCTAATGAGGAGCAATTTGTCAATGCAGTGGCATATAGTGATCGTTTCACAGCGGTCTATACTATCATGTAAGTTTTTGAGACAGTTTAGAAGAAGCAGAAAATCAGGTGTGTGATGATATTTACTTGGAATGTACTTCCCGTGACGTAAGCACCACGTGAACCATCATGCCTTGTAGTCTTTTGTCTGTAGCTCCCGCCATGTTAATTAAGGTATTAAAAGTAACTAAAAAAGAAGCTACATCGTCTCCTGTTCTCGGCATAATAGCTCGCGGCTATTACAAGGTGTAATGGAAATAGGGTAAGCGACATAATAGGGTAAGCCAAATTCGCCAGAGTGCTGCAAGAGCTCGAGTACAATGGAGAGTGGAAAAAGGACTGTGATTTATGACAAATGGAGGTATTCAATTTCGGCAATGAGGGCTATCATGGATCATAACTACATACAAACATGCATTCATAAACTATATTTGGGACACTTAAATAGATAAGTAATAAATAAATAAATAAATAAATAAATATATATATATATATATATATATATATATATAAAACGATTATAAAATGCCTCAAGCCAACAAAGAATGCCACTGCGTCAGGAGGATCAATGAAGATTCACAGTCCAAGCCTCACCGCAAAAATGAATTTAAAAACGTTTGATAAAGCAAGGACGGACAACTTCTGACGGTAAAAAAAGTTAAAAAGTTAAAAATTTAATATATATATATATAGATATAGATAAGTCAATAAATTATTGCAACGAGTCAGGCGAGCGAAAACGTGAGCCTGACGAGGCGGCAGTGTATAGAGCCGTGCGTAGTTTGAAGGTTATGCAGAAAAAATCTCAGCTCGAATTTGGCGTAAGTGATTTCCGGTGTGTCAGTGAGATTTTTTTGGCCATATTAGGATGTAGTCGGATATTGTTGATATTTGGGACGCGCCTATCACAACACTATTTTCCTTTAGGTCGTCACAAGGCTTCAAAGAGTTGAAGTTTCCGAAGATCATTCTTTTCCCGCGTTCAGTCGTTCGGTTCTTCAGTTGGGCGTGGATTCATCGTTTATTTCGGTCAATAATTTGCATGAAATTTTGTTTCTTTAAAACTGTATGAAACTTGGATTCCTTACGTTTGAATCGTAAAATTTATAAGCTCATCAAGACCCGAGTCGTTTTCTGGAATCAACTCGACGGTGTGTTGTTTGTTCGAGCGAAAGAGCTCTTTCATTGTCAGTTGCAACCAACGTGTTGATGGAGCCAAAGGAGCTCAAATCAAACCAACGAGTGCACTCTGTGAGCAGAGTTCTGAAAAAGAAAGAAACTTCAAACCAAACAAATATTAATAACATTGCGTCTAGATACCCGGCAGTCGAGAGGTGTTTTAAACGTTATTTAGGCGTGATACTATGTCATGACTGAAACATACTTATCACTACGATGAACAAGGTTAGATTCTTTACAAGCCATATAAGTTTGATTATAATTTATATTGAGTCAATCCTTTAATATATGCAATATATGCCGAGGCATACATCTGGGGATTCCCGCAATAAGCCCGCAAGCAAATATGAAGCTTCGAACCAATGGACAAAGACTGGTAAGCAAATTGAATAAAAAATAAATTATTATTTCTTCCAGATAACCAGTGCAGCCAAACGCGGGGCTGTTGGAGCGATCCTGTATGTAGATCCTGAGACCGTAGCCAAAGAAGGAACTGATGGGAGTGACACTTATCCTAACGCTCCGTGGGGGTCTAAACATGCTGTGTTCTCGAAGAGTCTGAAGCAGTTTAGTGGAGATCCGTTAACACCACACTTACCATCTATTGCAGGAATGTATCGCAGGCCCAGAAACGAAACCCACTTTCCAAACATTCCAGCCCAGCCAATATCTTACGAGGACGCCTTATATCTACTGAGTCGTCTCAAAGGCGAGTCCAACACCATGGCATAATCTGTTGACTTCACGCATCTGATTTTCCTTTTTTCATTGATCATCAATTATTCATGAATTTGAAACAGAGGAAATCATAACCATGGCGGTGTTTGAATATCTGATATTAAATAGCTTAGATTTTTTACGATTTTTCTCCTTAGTTTACTTGTGATTAAGAGGATATATCAAACACTCGGGACCACATTTACAAAAAGACCCAGGTTCGTCAAAAACACTCCGCTGCATGGTTGAACATGTGGTAAAAACAGTTTCTCGTGTTTGATATGTTACGTGGAATAGAGTGTGTTCACACACGTGGCCGGAGGCCTTGCAAATTAATTTATCGGAACGAAAGAAATTTGTTTAGTACCTCTTAGGGGTGAAGATGGAGGTATACCACGTTCACAACAAGAGATTCTGGTACTTTTTGGGAGTTCTAAAAATTTGCTACGTACGCGCCATTACCAAATCTATAAGATATATACGCCATGTTCATAACAATTTTAACCTGAGTGACAACGATTTGATTTGCACTGGCTTCAAATTGTTTTCGTTTGATTGCATAACGTGGCTTTTTGTTCGTCAATCATGTTTCAGGTAACGAAGTCCCCTGGTCTTGGCGTGGCGATCTTAAAATCACTTATAAATTTGGTCCGGGTTTCACCAACCCAAACACCACTGTGCGACTGCGAGTCAACAACGAACTTGTCGTAAAATCAATATACAATGTCATCGGTACCATCAACGGTCAAGAAGAACCCGACCGGTATGTCCTTGTCGGCAACCATCGGGACGCGATATACTTTGGAGCTGCGGACGCCTCGAGTGGTTCTGCCACACTGATGGAAATAGCTCGAGTCCTTGGAAAACTCAAAGGCGACGGCTGGCGACCGCGACGAACGTTAAAGTTGTGCAGCTGGGGCGCAGAAGAGTTCGGCATGGTGGGGTCACTCGAGTGGGTCCAAGAAAACTCCAAACTTCTTGCGAATCGAGCTGTGGTATATTTGAATACGGATGTGGCTGTTGGCGGGAACTATGTAATGATTGCACAGACCTGCCCCATGCTAACGGAAGCGGTATTCTACAGAGCGAAGAAGGTCAGAGATCCCGATAAGTCCAGCATTTACGATAACATGGTAAGCAGGTTTATTTCCACGAAGGACTACCCTGAGGAACCTTACACGATACCTTACTTATTCCATAGTGATTACCTGCCCTTTTACATGAGTATAGGAGTGCCTTCAGCTGATTTCAGTTACTTTTATGGAAAAAAGAAATACGGTGTGGTGCTTTATCCTGTTTATCACACTCAAGAAGACAGCTATTATTGGATGAAAACATTTGTAGATCCAAACTTCGAGTTTCATGTAACGATGACGAAGTTCCTCGGCGGCCTGCTTTTAGATTTCAGCGACACCCTAATTTTGCAGTTTAATGTGCTGCGCTATGCCAAAGCAGTAAAAAGGTCATTTGAGCGGCTCGACGCACGCTTGCAAGCAGATGATTTAAATGTCTCCACAACGTTCGTGCTCAATGCTATCCAAGAGTTTGTTAATGCAAGTACGCTCTTTCAAGCCACAAAGAACCAGCTAACTGGTGAGGAAAGCCCGCTTGTTTTGAGGGCGATCAATGATCAACTTGTCCAGGTCGAGAAAGCGTTCATTAGCCCATTCCTAAAATCTGATGACCGAATGGTGAAACATGTATTCTCACGGGATTCTCAATCGCGGCGCCCATTTAGGTCATTTCCAGGTGTTTTACAGGCTTTAAACGATGCAAAGGAAACCGGAAATATTGATCTAGTTCAAGAGCAGCTATCGTTGATTGCCGAAGCTATAATGTCTGCAGCTGACATTATTAAGCCTGTAGTTTGCAAAAAGTAACAATCTTCTGTAAATAAAAAAAACCCCTTCTGCAATTAAGTATTATACTACCATTATTTTGTAATGTAACCTAGGTATCGTGACGTACACATTGTAATTAGATACTTCACATAATTTATTGCAATTAGATACTTCACATGTTGCAATGTAGGCACTATTAATAAGTATTACAATGCACAACAAGTTATGTATATGTTTGTTGTGCAAGTAACTTGTACGTAGAATTGTAAACTGTCCTTTTATTACTTTTTTTGTATCATTGCAAAAAAAAAAAAGAAAACAAAAAATCAACAACAACAACAGCTCGACATTTTCGTAAATAAAACAGCATGAATGCCCGTTAAACAGTTACTTGGTTTCTCGTGTAAGGGTGCACTCCATTGAGGCGCTTTGTCGGAAAGTACAGCATTTAAGTTTGTTGGAAAGGGCTTTTTCATCTTCGCTGTGTTAGCGAAAACTATTTATCATTGCCAAGCTACGATACCGCAAGAAATGATAAACTTCTCACGGTTTTAGCTGTGTGCTATAAAAGGACATGCGGCCAATGGCAGCTGATATTTTCATTTTATAGTCCCATCCCATTTGGGCCCTCTGAGTTTGTCGAAAGTTTAATAGCTTAGGATTACCACTGTAAAAATGTTGTTATTGATTAGCAACAATAAAGTTACTTTCAGACGTTCGAATTAGTAAACTATTTGCAGTTATAGTTCATCATTAAAATTTGTGTGATTCTGACTTGGCTAAATATTATTGATCAAGTGACGAGAAAGCGTTCGTTCGTGGAGGGCTACTGTTATAACAATAGAGTTAGCCTGTTCCAGGTTTTCGGTTTGTAGTTGGGGAGACGAGTAGACAAGAGGCGAGAGGTTTGGAGCGAGAAAGGCCCTCTTTTTCACCCCCGCATTCTTCCCTAGATCCCCTCTCGTTCCTGCAGTCGCCTCGTTTCCCTTTCTATCTCCCCCACAAACCGGGAACCTCGAACAGGCAACAGAATAGTGTTTCTTTCAGAGGCCTATGAGCCAAAAGTTGCCCGCGACAATTTTACGAAGTTTGAGGACTGCAATGCAGTGCAATTTTTTAGAACATAAAATTTCCACGGGCAACTGTCCTCCCACAGGGCAAAGAAATAAACATCCTGTGTACATGTGCATATCTTTGGTAAAAACCAAGATTGCATTCTTAAATCCAAAACTCATTTTTCGTTTCTTTACTAAACCGATTAATCAGTGATCCCTTGGACCATGGTGCATCACAGAAACCAAAGAATCTTTACCCAGAGTAGATTCTTTAATTCCTTTGATGCGCCATGATTCAAGTGATCTTGAATTTATATGTTTAGTAGACAAAATCTGCTTTTTGATGTAAGAGTCCATTCTTGGCCGGTATGGATTTTCCCAAAGAAACTCTCCCTTTAATGTTCAACTTTTCTGTAGCAACCGAACTAAAATATTGCCCCTTTTAGCATTTTTTGCTTGATTTATCTTTCGCAGTCTTCGCTGGCGAACGATGACTTAACATGCGTGCTATTTCACAACAACCGAACTTCTCAAGTTGATCAAGTGTCCATTATTATTCTGAGGAATTGTTCTTTTATAAGAGGCACAGTTTGTCAGATACCATCTAAAGTGAGCGTGTTGCTATTGAGTAAATTTGGTAGTTTTTACCACTAGTGAATGTGCATAATTAAGGATGTAAAAACTACAAATTTGTACGTAACCCTACCCTGGAATCATAATGTCGTATTTTAATTCAAATGTCCCAGACAGGATGTCATAAGCTGTATTTACTTATCGCCTTAAAAAGCCCCAGCTGGAATCTCCTTGCCTGTAGCGCTGCACATATACGATTTCCCTTCGTTGGGTACTGCAAAAAATCTACAGATATTATCTTAAATAACTTTGGGGGGTCACCTGTTCGTAACTGAACACCTCGAAAGAGCAGCAGGAAAAAAAGAAAATTTAAAGAGTAGGGTCCTAGATAACTCATCTCCAAAAAATAGTATTTTTCAGAAGCTTTCAACGCGTGTTGCTTCAAGACGTAAGACATGATAAGATACGTTGACCAGAATCGCTTCAATTTTCTACAAACACAACGCAGGGCTACAAAGTAACGCCAGATATTGTTTAATGCTCTTTTTTTTTTTCGTGATTTCGGCATTATTTATCGTCCTATGCAAACTCCTCTATTTTCAAAATGTCATAAATAGGCAAATATTATATATGATCGGCCGCGGGTTACTGCATTATAGCGAATATATTGGTGATGTCATTTGTTGATATTTATGTGCCAACCTGCTCAAACCAAGGAATTTTTCTGCCTTCATTGCCTGGAAATTTGATAACAAAAAAATAGTGTTTGTAACACAAATATCTTCCCTATTCGTAATAGTCGACATAAATGTGTTTCATTTATAATGCGAATAATCATGGCATCCGCCAGGGGGGAGCCACTGGAAAGAGGACAACTCTTAGAATTTGGTTCGTCCAAATAGTTGAATATTTGGGCCAAAATGATTTTGAAAATGAGAGCCACGTTATGAAATATTTAGGACTTTACGATATTATACTGCCAGGCTGTAGTACGGCCGCAGAGAGCGAAGAACACTTCCGGTGACGTCATGAAGCGCGTTCCACCAAAACTTTCCTGCCGTAGCCTTGCCTTCTACTACTGGAAAGTGTCTGGTTTCACGTACTCTTCACTACGTGAGTATAAGCCCGCTGTTTACTTCTCATTTTAACGCTTTTTCACTGTTTGAACAGTCAAGTTCAAAGATTAAGTACTCAATCATCAAAATCCTTTCTAAGACAAATTTTTCTTTGTAATTTCTATAGGAGAATTGAACGATTTTTAAATCGTTTAAAAATACCTCCTTCGTGACCGACAGTCATGTTGGTACCGGGACGAAAAGCCCAAAATAAGAAAGCTTCGTATGTTCTAAGCTGAGCTAGAATTGTTTACTGCTGTTCAAAATGTATTTAATTAGAATCAAAAGTTCTGTATTTTCCGGCTTAACACGTTGTACGAACACCTTGTCCGCGTTGAACAGAACTTCTTATCAGTGTTTTCTTTTGTGGTTGGAATTACAGGCAGTTTTAAAAGGCAAATCTAAGTTCTTGGAGATGTAAGACGGATACAGAGGAAAACATAAAATGTATTAATCAAGCCTATGCCTCATGACAGTAGAATAGAGTCCCTGGATTCCTTGAACGAAGCCAGTTTTGCAAAGGCACACCGTTGCCGTACAGCGAAACCCTGGGGGAGCGGTTTTTTTGTTTGCCCTGCCGGCTTTTCTACCTTCCTTCTCTTTTTTTTACCCAAAATAAGGGGGAGGGGGGGGGGGTGCCGAACCTCCCGCGCCCCTCCCCTAGATCCGCCACTGGTCTGCTAACATAGCAATATGGGCATAAAATCCCCAACGAAGTGGTAGTTGTTGAATGATTAATGAATTTTGTTACTTGTCGGAGGTGCATTCCTTTCAAAGCATGGGCCTCAACGGGTATAACCATTTCAAGTTCAATGGTTTCAAGGTCTTTAAAAAATCGCTATTGTAGCGGCTCACCACGGACTTCTGGACCTCAAGAAATACTTTATTTCCATGTTATAATAATAATAATAATAATAATAATAATAATAATAATAATAATAATAATAATAATAATATTTAGTGAGGGAATCCAACTCGCCAAAGGCGGTTTTCAGTGGAGCCCTCCCAAATAAAAATCACCTAAAAATGTTCCCAAGTATACTCACCCTGTGTTCTTTTCCAATAGCTAATTTGTACCTAAACTGACATAACAACTATATGGAAATACTTCTGGTTTCAAAACTATTAATTATTTACTGCATTGATGACTTGTTTCTGACCTCGCCATTTCCAGTCATTTCCTAGTCACAAGTTGAGATAATGTCAAGCGTCCCGAAAGCCTCGATGTAAAGCAAAAGACAAACAAATCGAGCGATACAGGACACGAGTTTCCGTTCAGTGACAAAAACGCATTGGAGCTTTTAAACAGCATTTGATCGATTTCCACGGTTTGAAAGGTTTGTCCAACAACAACAACAACAACAACAAAAGCAACAACTTTATTAACGTGAAACCTTTTACTAATTGGGGACACCTAAAAGTTAAGATTAAGGTTCAATTTACAGCATTAAAAGTTGAGATTAATGATCTATTTACAACTGCTTAACATTAAAATAAAAAGTAGGGATCTATAAACAACATTTGGACGAACTAGGACTAACGTAATCGATCAAAAAATTGATCTGGGCTACTATATAAACATATTACATGTCTTAGAGTAAGTTGGCAAAATTTATCTTCATTTCATCCGTGAAAGACCAAGACGACCTCCAAAAGAAAAAAGTTAACACTTAAAAATGCAAAAGTTAATGTTACCTTCAGTTCAATCCATAGAAGAAATGTCCTCTTCAACTCGTTCTTCAACCGTCAAAGTTATTCCCCTTTGGGACCTTCTGGGTACAGGTATTAATTAGTTCCATGTATTTGTGAACAAATATTTCTTCCATCATCAATCAGAGAAAAGCAGAAGAAATTTTGTTCTCCACCACCGTGGGAATTTGCACAAATATTCTAGCTCCACCGTAGGACATTTTCAGCATTTTCAAAATTAAAAATGCATGATAAATGCCCGGGGCATGGGGGACGGGGAACGGGGGACAGTAGGCAGGGGATGGGGACAAGGGAGGGGGGACGGGGACGGGGGTAGGGAGACGGGAGATGGGGGACGGGGGAAGGGGGACGGGGGACGGGGGACGGGGGACGGGGGACGGGGGACGGAGGACAGGGGACGGGACGGGGAACGGGGAACGGAGAGTTTGAATTAAAAAAAGTGATATATGAAGGCTTCGGTTTGAGATTGCAACGGAAAGCTTTTTACGTTTTTGCCAGACGTAAATAAAAATGCAAGATTGCTTGAAAACACTGAACTGTTATTAAAATAATTTTAGTCGAGGAATGTGATCAATGCGAAATTCAATCCTCGACACATCGCTTGTACGACAAATTGAAATAAGCTTACTGTTAGGTAACCAAACTGAATTCATGCCAGTTTTAGTTTTTAGGCCTGCCTTTGCAGAAATATTTAGTGGCGAACAGTGTTTAGATATTGGGCTGATAGTTGCCCTTGGAAATGTTATGTTTTGTAAAAAGAAACTGATGCAATATACAGTACTACTATTATTTTTTTTAGTCCATAAAATGTCGCCGGCAACTATGCGCCCACCATCCCTCGACAGACACACTCCATTACAAAAAATAAAGCTGTACCATGCCAAAAAAGGCTAGTCTACACTCGCTAATAGTCTTTACAAAATACTTCCGAAGTGTCTGCGGGTGAATATGCATGGAAAAACGTTCGTCGTTTCCGTTCCATGTGTGAGACCTAAATACATGGATAGGGAGAGTTAACATGAACACTCCATTGTATGAAATAAAAGCTGTACAACCTCTAAGCATGTAAAAAGTTTGAATATGTAGGGTTTAATACTTCTTTTTAGTGTAGCAGGCGTGTCTACAACAGAATATATTATTTTTTGTGCATTTAAAAACTTGTTCTTGGCAAATCTTTCTAAAACGTAACAAAAATCGATATAAGAGCAGACAGTGCGGTATACGAACATACACAGATCACAGTCATCGTTGTCCTTTATAATTTTGCTCACAAACGAATCAAAAGGGTGCGGATCAGACAGCTTCATCCAGGGATTTTCGTATTTTGGGAGCATGATGTCTAATAAGAGTATGATTGCTGAGTAGATCTTGTACTTGGGTTTTACAGCTTCATCTTTTTCCTAATATCTCGCGCGTTTTCTCGAGGACATCAGATTCATCAGGAGGGAGAAGTTATGTAGTGCATGCAGTTGGAATCCGCATGTCTTGGATTCGTCTGTTTGCATGCAGATTCGTATGTTTGCAGAATTTTAGCAGCTCGCTGTTTGTAATATTTTTAATCGGCTCATGAATGAGACAGCACATATCGATTTCGCTCAGGTTTACTAGCTTTTTTACGGCAGTGCCTCGATTTGTTGGTCTTGAATGTAAAATAACACTTGGTGAAAATAATGCGATTGCTGAATACAGAACAAAAGGTGCAATAATAAGAAGCAGGATACGTTGGTATGAAAATGGCGAAAAAAACACTAAATATTTTCTGAATATGGAAAAAAGACAACATTGTAAATCACACATTTCAAAGCTTAAAACAAACGACGATAGCGAGATCAACGATCTAAAACAATCCTAGAACAATGAAAAATGTTCTATAAAAACCTATATACTGTGGCGCACTGTAATCACTCGAATTATAAACTATTATTTAAAAATTCAAATATTGCTAAACTCGAAGCAACTCAACAAGAGGAACTTGAGCGTCCGCTTCTCAACGAGGAGTGCTTTCTCATATTAAAACAGTGTTCCAAAAATAAAACCCCAGGAACAGGTGGCCTTTCTGTAGAATTCTATTCGCGATTCTGGTCTTTGCTAGGAGAAGAAATGGTCTCAACTACGCATATGAACACGGACAACTGAACATAACGCAAAAACAGGGCATTATCAAGGTGATACCAAAAAAAGGAAAGACAAGTCGTTCCTTGAAAACTGGAGACCCTTAAGCTTACTCATTGTTGATTACAAAAGCGCTACCAAAGTTATAGCACACAGGATTTCGAGTGTTCTTCCAACCACTGTCAAGGAAGACCAAACTGAATATGTCATAGGCCGGTACATCGGTCAAAATATAAGGCTAATCACAGACATCATGAAGGTAACAAAACTAGAAAGTATACCTGGTTTGGCCATTTTTATTGATTTTAAATAAGCATTCGGTACGGTGGATTGGAACTTCCTCTTCAGGGCGCTGCAGGCACTTAATTTTGGGCCATGCATTCAAAAGGTGGATTAGAACTTTTTACACCGATTGCTCCAGCTGTTTTATTAACAGTGGATTCGCATCTGAGTTTTTCAAACTGGAGAGGGGTGTCCGTCAAGGCTGTCCGCTCTCAGGCTCTCTCTTTGTTCTATGCGCGGAACGTTTAGCTAATGCCATTAGAAATGACAACACCATCAAATGAATAAAAATTCATGACAAAGAATTTAAATTATCCCAGTATGCTGATGATACAACTGCCTTTGTTTCAGACACGAAATCTGCAACAAATTTATTCAAACGTTTGTCAAACATTCAAGAATGATCTGGCCTAGAAATAAATAAAAGTAAAACTGAAGAAATGTGGTTAGGCACAAGCCGCAAAAACACAGCAAAACCCCTGGGAATTGCTTGGTCAGCTAACTCTATACTCGCACTGGGAATTAATCTCTCGTATAATGATGAAATTGTTTACAATAAGAATATTGAACAGAAACTAATCAAAATGAAAAGCCTCCTTAACTTGTGGTATCCTAGAAACCTTACACTTCATGGTCGCATAACGATTCTAAAATCCTTAGCGATTTCCAAACTCGTTTATAACACATCTGTCCTAACTTTTCCAACAAAATTCACCGCCATGGTAAATCAAGCAATTAAACAATTTGCATGGAAAAAGAAAGCTAAAATTAAATACGGAACAATCATAGGGCCGAAAGAGCAGGGAGGGCTAGACATGCCGGATTTTCAAATAATCAATGAAGCGCTTAAAGTTGTTTGGGTAAGAAGATTAAGTGACAGCAATGGAACCGCAAGTTGGAGTCATATCCCTCTTTTCTATCTACGACCAGTAGGTGGTCTGTTTCTTCTGCAGTGTAATTTTGACTTAAAGCTATATAAGTTGATATACCGATTGATTATTACAGAGAAACTCTGTGCGCCTGGCAAAAAATTAACTGCAGCACTCCTAATACCAAAAAGCAGGTATTAAATGAAATTGTTTGGAACAACCATCACATTAAGATAGAAGGATATTCCATTTATTACAAAAAAATGGCACGATGCTGGATTAACGAAAATTGAAGACTTTTTTCAAGGTAACAGATTCCTAACTTTTGAGGAATTCTGCGGCAAGTTCAAAATTAAAACAAACTTCTTAAACTATTTCGGTCTATGCCACGCAGTCCCTAAAAAATGGATCAATATTCTCAAAGGAAATGGTACTGAACCTTTGGAAAAACGTTCGGAGAAGGATGAGGTATCTTTAGATAAACTCTCTTGTAGATCAGCAACTAAATTCTTTGTTAAGAGTAAATTCGTTACGCCTACAGCTGAACGAAGGATGAAAGAAGCCAGTCTAAAAGAACATACAATACAACTCATTTATAGCCTTTCGTTTAATGTTACCAAAGACACTAGACTCGCCATTTTCCAATGCAAAATAATTCATCACATTCTACCCACAAATTCGACACTTTTTAGTGACTCAATCAAGGAACATGATAAATGTCACCTCTGTGGAGAAAGACAAACGCTAACCCATCTTTTTGTTACCTGTTCTGAAGCTCGGCTTTTTTGGTCTCTCTTTACTAACTGGTTGAGCTCCAAAAACGGAGATAGGATCACTCTCGATAAAAATGAAATAATATATGGCGTGACAGATAACTTCGCTCGTTATCTTGGCTTAAACCTCTGCATGATTATAGCCAAATATTATTTATATACTGCCTCAAGAAAAGAAGAAGAGTTTTATTTCGATGCTTTCTTAGCGATTTTGAGAAACAAAATTAAAATTGAGAAACATAAATCTAAGTCACAAATTAATATGTCAGAAAGCCTCCTATTGTAGCTAACCCGCTACGTGAATGTAATGTAAGATTTTAACAAATTATAAATAATTAGAAGTTTAAGCATTTAAACTGTGGTTAATGAGCTCTGTAGACTACATTGTAGCTGTCATCTAAGGTTGTCACCAGCTCTGTTATCTTCCACCTATTAGCCATTGTGCAATAACCTTAGGTCAATGTCCAATGCAACCCAATAGTTTTACCATATGGGAAATCATACGACAAAGCTCCCAGTGATCTTCCACCATGCCTTCATGTATTTCAGCATGCTATACCCCTTCCAACTCCTTCAATCCCCAGTGAGTAAAATCCCATTGTTTTCTGACCCTGTCCTAGTTGTGAGCTAGTATTCAAGCTAGGCCGTTCTCCGCTTTCCCCTCCCCCCCTCCCTGTACTGGTAGCTTTGTCCTTTCCCATCTTTTTCCTCCATGTGGTTGTAATTACCTTTCGTGAGAAGGTGGCTTTCGCCTGCTGAACCTTCTCGGCTTATTCACTGCCACTTTCTATTTGTTATATTGTGTGTAAACCATAGCTGCTTAGTCAATAAAGGTTTGGTGGCAGGGAAGTGCAACCTAGGCTGCACTTTGCCCCACAGTAAGTGCTATGGCCACCCTTGGAAATAGGTCCGGATCTCTCCAGGATGATGTCATCGTACCACCTGACCTATTGACCTCCCAGAGGGGCACCCCCTCTTCTGGTCCATCCTATGTTACTTCCAAGGAAATAGGTCCGGATCTCTCCAGGATGGTGCCATCGTACCATCTGACCTATTGTCCTCCCAGAAGGGCACCCCTCTTCTGGTCCCCTTAGTAACATAGGTTTCCTTAGAGAAGCCGCTACTCTAGGGGAGATAGGCTCTGTCTTCCTTGCCACCCATGTTTTGCCACCATAATCAGTGTTTTGTTTCTGTTTCCTGTATCTACTTAGCAAAAGGGGAGGGGGGGGGGGTTGCAATCTTGTTACCCATATAAATATCCTCACTGGTACTGATAGATCTGCCCCTCCCCCTGTGCGGGTGTGGCTTTAATAATTTACACTAAATTGCACACCAGCAGGGTCTCATTAATGTTAGTATTGTAAGTTTTGTTAGTATCGTTAAATTGTAAGTTACGTTAACATTGTAAGTAGTCGGTAATTTTTGTATGTAATGTAATGTAAGTTATTGTATTAAAAAAAAGCACTTGGTGTTTATACCAAGTAGCTTAGTAATCCTGAGTAAGATGTCTATCTGCTTTCTTGACTTATCACATATCCATGTTACGTGGAATTGGCTGAAGGACATTATTGTGGTATACGTTTCTTAATAATCGCTGCTTTCTCCTTGATCTTAAGATCCCTTCTTGCCTTGGAAAGTTTTCAAGCGGGTTGCACTTTTCGATAAAGTAGCCGACTTAAGCGTCTTAAACATCAGGCAATGGTGAACACCGAACCGATGTATTTATTAGCCATGACTGCTAAATCGGTTACAATATATTTCAAAATCCCACTAACCTCAGTATGCATAAAAACATGCACAAATTATGAAGTACTCAACCCAGCAGTGGTAAGATGTATGGTTGTGAGCTCCTTCCTTTAAAAGAAAAAATTAAATTTCCTCCTTGCGCCGAGGCTTCAGACTTGCTCTTGTAAAAACTGCGTTGGTATGTGACACCTTATACAGTATGAATTTTGTTTTGGTATGTGCAGCAATGGATCATAGATTTCACATTTTGGTATGAAATTGTCCAAATTTCCTTCTGGTGTTAAACTGTTGAAGAGAACCAGAACCGCAAACGGTTCTACCCTCTTTACTTCGGGCTTCAAATATTGCGCAAAAAAAAAAGAGAAAAAGGGGTCAGAATTGTATAATCGGGTTGCACAACTACGACAAATTCCGAGTAGATAGTCCCCTACTGCACTGGGATCGTAGGGCAATATTTTACAACAATAGCGTGCCTGTTGCACACCACATATCAGTCTGTAGTATCTTTACTGATTGCTAGCAGCAGTTTGTCTTGTACGTTATCTGTTTTAGACTGTTCACAGTCCCCTATTTTTCCGTGAGATCGTAGATGTCGATCGTTGAGCTCGACGGGCCGCCATCTTGATCTCTTGATGTGAGCGAAACTGGAGAGAGTACAAATTGCCCGTGGGTAGGGGTGGTGGAGGGCACAGCTGGCGGAAAAATATTTCTGCCCCGTCACCCCCAAGCTATTAATACCAACCGCCACTACCCACGGGCATTTTGTACTCTCCCCAGTTTCGCTCGCATCAAGAGACCAAGATGGCGACCTATCGAACTCAACGATCGACATCTACGATCTCACGGAAAAATAGGGGACTGTGAACAGTCTATATCTGTTTTAAAACTGTGATGTGTTGTAAACACTTCAGAGATATTAAAAGCTCATCAGTTGGTAGAGCACCAAGGAACTCGCCCAGACACCTCCTACGTTACAGTTTTCCGGGGCTTGACCCTTTCACTTACGCAAAATTTAATGTGGTTTTAATCTGTGATTTTAGTCTGGAAATAGCGCCGTAAAATGTGAGCATTCAAATGGAATCTCTTTCGTGTGTCTCTGTTCGAGATGGATCAAATCCCTCTGGGTGGTAATGCGCGTGTTTACTTTAACGTTAGTATCGGATGAATCCTACTGTGCGACTCTAGTAGTGTTCTTCTACTCGAATGCAAGCTTTCGTGCTTCTGCTTGGATGTTTTTCTAAGATAATTGCATGTATATCTAAACTAAACATTGTGTAAGCTCATAAAAGATATCGGCTCCGCCCATCGGCCGACGGTGTTAGAGATAAACACAAGACCATAGGCAAAGAAGCCGGCCAGTGCCTCACAAACATGCACCTGGCGCTGCGAGATTTGAGGATATAAATGCTGAATATTTATAACGTCGAATTCATAAACAAAATCCCAGATAGAGGAAAGGTGCATGGCTTTGATTTTAATGAAGGTGGGAACGCCGTAAGAGGAATGCTGCAACATGAATACCTTAAATACAGAGCTGTCATAACATCTATTCTTAGTTTGACAAGACGATACGTCTGTTGTCAATACATGGGTGGTGGCATCGTTTCTTCTCTATCCTGTTTATGTTGGTTATTGTACAATATAAATTCCCTCTGATGTGTATCTATCTTACAACAAAAGTTAAGTAGCAGGCTGGACGTGGAGGTAAAATAAACATAAACACACAAGGTGTAAACAGCCAGAAATGGAAATCGGTCAAAGAAAAGGACGGGTCCTTAATCTCTTTTAAAATAACCCGGCATAACAGAAGCTCTCCTTAAAATATAAATACGCTTTTCAGAGAATGGGAGAGAAAGAAAATAACATCACCAAATCGGCAGAAAGTGTCTTGATGTAGCCCTAACTTCTCAGAAAGAACTTAAAAGGATTTTATGCTCATTTATCAGGAGAACAAACATCTTAATCCAGGACAAGAGGGTCAAGTGCTCGCTTCTGTGTACAGGCTGATAATCTTTACGTTAATGCTCGAAAAATGTGTTTTCCTTTAAAAATATTTGTAATCACTCTACAGCAGCACGTTAATCTTCCTGGATACGGGATAAGGAGTAACTTGACCAATGTGGTGTGGGTTTCAATGGTCTCTTTTCATTCCTGATTTTCTAATGAAAGCAAAGGTGAACCTTTTGTCCAGATTAATATATCCGGCAGATGTCGACAGTTCCTTAGTATTCAAAGGTATGGAGAAAATTTTCCCACATATGCACAACCTTTTTGTTTTGGTTCAATTTGTCAACATGTATTTACGTTCGTTAGACGTAATAGTATATACCCAGTCAGTATCACGCACTTTTCCATGGCATCTGCTGAGTCTTCCTTATATGATTACAACATTGATTCTCTTTTCATGAACAGACCGTGACCGTCGTTTTCCATTAAGTAGCTTATATATTTACATGCCGGACTAATTCGATACGCGTGTTTTAAAATGGGCCAATAAATAGTTACAGCTACAATGAGTGCCCCCAGGAGAAATATTTTTAATTAAAACATATGAAGTGGCACCATACATTCCAAATGAAGTCATTTGTTTTTGTTGGTTTTTTTTTTAAAAATGACAGAATTTGTTATTTGTTTCTTTTGACACCCACCGCTTGCATGCAACTGATCTGATTTCATTTCTCGACTGGTGGTATTTACTGCAGGGCAAGTCTCGATTGCTTGTGGAGCTCCTGTGCGATACCAAGATTTATTGAACGGGCTCTATCCCGAATGGAGTTGACTAGTTCAAAACTGCGTCTTGCGTCTTCGGTTTCTTCCGATATTTCATTTAAAGGATCTTATCTCAAAAAGCGACAAATTATTTTGATCGTTGTATTCGTGGGTTTGATTTCAGCCTCTGGAGGTTTTCTTCTTGGCTATTTCTTGAAAGCAAACAAGACCAACAACGAAGACGGCTCGTCGAAAACCAGCTGCGATGATCAACGCAGTCGTTACCAATTCAACGTCACCAAAGCCTTTAACCAGTTTGAAGAGGACGTCAGCACATCGGAGTTGAGAGAAAACGTGAGGTGAGTTGACACTTTCGTAATTTTTGATGGTATTTATAGTAATTACATTTAAAAAACCAATATTATTAACGAAGAATTGTTCCCTATACGTTGGCGGCTCCGTTTGTCGGTTTCATTTGTCTGAGCTGGGCAGACATTAACAGGAAGGAATTCTGCCTTGATTGGTTTCCCCCTTTTGAATTGCTTTTTGGTTTTGTTTTCTTAATTAAAGAATCATTACAAAACGTAGCCTGGGGAAAAAGAGAGATTTTTTCGTCGGTCTAAAGAGGAAAATAGGTAAATGTTTATAAAGCGCTTAATTAGAGTATTTTAGAAGAATGGCACAACTACTATGAGACCTATGAAGCTGTGAAAATTTCGAAATTTGAAACGATTATCAGTGAAATGAAGTGTACCATTGTCGCTTTCGTATTCCTACACTGGAATGAGACATGTTAAACAGAAAAGATATTCTGGCTTGATTGGTTCCAACTTTGGCTTGTTTATTTTGTTTTCTAAATTTTAGAATAATTATTACATGTAGCTTGGGAGAGCGGGAGAAAATAAGCTAGTGCCTCTTTTTTTCGAAAGAAATAAAATACGAATTATCCGCCGTAATAGGGAAAGAATTTAAAAGCCATTGTCATGGCTGTGAAACGGTTGTCAGCGAAATGAATTTTTTTTTCTAGTTTCGTATTTCGTAGACTCAAACACTGCGATTACCATGGTTTCACAGAATATTGAAGGAAGTTGAAGAACCCATCCTTTTCCGGGAGGTCAATAAGGAAATATTTCGTGCATGAAAGATTGCATGACTGACCTAACATGCTCTTCAGGGATTCGGCTTAACTCGAACAAAAATTTCAAATTGATTTCACAGTTATTTCATGGGTTTTATGTGGTTAACTGACTACACAAAGGAATTGACATTTTATCACCCTGAAGAAGGACCTGGTCTTACACGTATCATCAAAGGCACTATCAACCATACATGTACCGGCCACACTGAGATGATGAGCAAAATTCACATTTGCGAAAACTCTCACAGCTGTTAGTATACGAAGTTTAGTAACGAAATTTATTAACGAGAAGTAATGGGTGTATATTTATGGGCTTAAGAGGGATGCCTTCCGTTTCGTAAATGCTCTGACAGAATTCAACTCAATATAGCCCCTTTGCACGACCCTGTCACAAGGTAGAAAATCAGCCATGCTGGACCACATGTTATAAAGTGGGAAAACCATACATAAGAAGGACCTGAACCATATTAGACATTTCACGATTTTATATAAGGTAACAATGGTTTACCTGCGGTTAGTTCCAGTCATGTTTGCTCGCGGTTAGTTCCACCCCGGTTAGCTTGCCGTGACCACCCAGGTTTGCTTGCGGCTAGTTCCATTCACATTTGCTTGCCGTTATTTCCATCCCAGTAGTTCCATTCAGGTTTGGCTGCAGTTATTTCCACCCGGCTAGCTTGCGGTTAGTTCCACTCGGGTTTGCTTGTGGTAAAGTTCCATTTTGCGGCTGGGGCTTGGGCGACAGTGTATTTTGCTTCCAGTATGTGTAGTACCTGACTACCATTTTCGGCAAATCATTACTTCTTTATTTATTTCAAAGAAACGGAAACTAAGTGTGGAATGTTATTTCTGAAGACACTGTGGTTGACGTTTTAGCTTCCTGAAAGTAGCTAGTCCCCTAAAGGCTGAAAGTAGCGGCGACTCTTTAAAAGGGATCAGCGCTTTTTTGTACTTGCGTACCTACAATCTTGGTCAGAATAAAAATAATGAAATAAAACCACCCTTCCCACCGAATCAATGACGAACTGGCACTAAACCCAAAACGCGCCATTTTTTCCATCCTTGGAATTGAGGGAGGGGTGTTCTTAATTTTTCATTTAAACTGTTCAAGATTGTAGCGAGATAATATCTTGCGTTACCTAATAACTGCGAAAGTCGCCTTCGGGTCATTTCTTAAACACAGTATATTGTATTATATTAAGTCTGACCTCGACTGTTGTTGTCCCTCAGATTATATTCTCAGAAGCCTCATTTAGCTGGAACCGAGAGGCAACACGAACTAGCTCAGGTACTGGCAGAAAAATTGCGTAAATACGGGATTGACGATGTGGAACTACCAAGTTACAAAGTGTTACTCTCGTTTCCAATAGAAGATGACCCAAACATCATATCAATCGTGGCAGAAAATGGGACAATAGTTACAAACGTCACGCAACAGATAACGGTGAGGCTGTTTTTCAACGTCTTGAACATTTAATACATTTCTCCCTGCAATATCTGAAACACTTACAAGCTCTTCCCGCCCATGAATGCTTCGGCACGTTTTTGATACTCTTCAATGACGCTGTGTGACTGAGTATCACTTCTGCCATATAAATCAAATAAGTTGGCAGGAGATTCGTAAATTGTTATTAAATGGCCTAAATAATCCTAGGCGCAGGTATTAAAGAGTTGTGTCTTTTTTGTGTTAGTATGGAGCTTCCAGGAACATTTTAAATGGAGAAGAATAGGGCAGAATTGAATCCAAGTTTGTTCCAAAAACCAAGGGAGTTGCTAAGGAAGTTATCTTGTAGAACTGTCCACAATAGGGTTCTCAGATCCCCCCAAAATTCCCAATCCCGTATCCCCCCGAACTAATTGTTGACCCTTTTGAATTGCAGAACAGAAATCGGGTGGACAATGAACTCATCTTAAGTAATCTCGGTAAACTTGGTTTGTTAACTAAATGATAAATGGCCAATCCAGGCGGAACTTACCACCAAGAATGTTTCCTTACCATTTGCACAAACCGGTTTCTCCGCCTACATGGCAAACAACCTTGACTACTAAACATGAAAGCTCTTTTTAATTATATGTAAGTGCATTGTAAAGAAAGAGAGCATGCCATCTACCAAGTGATATTGTTTTGATGTGACTCTAGATTTTTGTAGCAAGAATAAGTAATCAATGAAGGAAAGTGACATTATACTCTTGATCCACTTAGATAACACCTGGTCCTGGAATTAAGAACACGTCACTGTTCACGCCCTATACAGCTTATTCTCGCAATGGGACTGCCGAAGGTAAACTTGTCTACGTCAACCAAGGAACTCAAAAAGACTTAGAAGAGTTGGAAAAACGTAACATATCTCTTAATGGAACCATCTTACTTTCAAGGAATTATTTCGGTTTCTATAACACGGTAGGTACAGTTTTAGTTACATTGACTGTTATGTGAATCCTTGGATTCATGGGAACAGATTTTTAAGTCTTCTTTCTTTTTTTTTATGTGGACACTCCATAGAGGACACAGCGTTTTGAAAAGAGAAAATTATATATCCTCGTCATTTCTTGTCCGTTCAATTTTCTAAAATCTCGAAGTATATACGGGAATCCTTAAGAAAGATGAACGTTTTGAGCTAGCCTAGGGACAGAAAGGATAAATAGTTGTTTTTGGTTCTTTATAGATCAATTATCCCTTGATGTAATCTGAGACTCAAATCGCTAGGTCTCATTTATAGGCTGGAAAGACGTCTAGGCCTGGAGTCCGTACGCGTACTGTAAGGTGGTCCTATAAAGAGGGAGGGTAATTCAGTCATTTTGGAAGGCAGTAGCTTCCTAGAAATGCACATCTATGCTGATTCAATTCTTAGCTGGCTTGATTGGAGAACAATCAAATATTTTTTTAAAAATCTTCTCTTAGGCTCAATTGGCTGCCAGCAAGGGTGCTAAAGGGCTACTTATGTACCCAGATCCACAAAGATTCGCTCCGGATGGCCTTGGTCGGAGTTCAACTTACCCTCACGCGGCATGGCTCTCTTCTGAAGCAGTGCCACTTGCAGGGATTTATAGCGAGTTTGGAGACCCGTTGACAAAGAGCTTCCCTTCTCAAGAGGGAATCTATCAGAAGGCATTGAAGGATTGGAAAGATATTCTACCAATACTTCTACAACCCATCTCTTATGGCACTGCGCGTTTTCTCTTAGAGCAAGCTGGAGGCAAGTATTTTTTTTTCTCTCAAACATAATCCCCTGTACAGCTTGAGAGGCTATCTGTTTCTTGCAAGTCCGACAAACAGCAAAATATTGTACGCGCTACATTCTGTGGAAATGGGCCGCTTTCCCTCAGACTTGGAATCAAACTAGTGCCGCATGGATTTTACTTTAGTTGATTATTGGAAAGAATGCAAATAATCATCTTCGCGCCATCTCGAGGTCCTTTTCAAAATCTCTTTTAGTGCGAAAACTCCTCAGTGTTGATACGAGGGAAAGGGGAAGTTTCCAAGCTATTGGGCCGTTACCTTGATTAGAGTGTTGTTTGCAATTCAGTTTCTCATGAAATCGTATCGATTATTTTATTTTTGCAGGGGATGAGATACCTGCGGAATGGCTTAAACAACTCAACCTCACGTTGCGATTCAATCAAGGCTTTCAGAAAGAGAACCGAACAATCAAGTTAAGTATCAACAATCAGCTAGTTCAAAGGACAATTTATAATGTGATTGGCACCATTACTGGGCGGCTGGAACCCAACCGCTACGTTTTTCTAGGAAATCATCGGGACTCATGGGTTTACGGTGCCGCTGACGCATTGACTGGGATGTCGGTTCTGACAGAAACAGGCCGAGTCTTGGGACGGCTCTTGAATCAGGGCTGGAGGCCTCGGAGGACCATAAAACTGTGCAACTTTGGAGGAGAGGAATTTGGCTTGATTGGCTCTGTCGAATGGATGGAGGAAAACTCTTTGATCTTCAAGCAACGAGGTGTCGCGTACTTGAACACCGATGTTCCTGTTCAGGGAAATTACACTCTTCTGGCCCAGACAGGCCCGTTGCTCAGTAGTGTTATCTACAAGTGGACAAAAATGGTCAAGGTTCCTACTGAGGAAGGGAAGTACGAAACTATGTATGATGTCATGTTGAAGCGCGGACCGAAGCCCTCAACCTCGGGTGAACCGAAGCTATGGCCTTACCAGTTCTTGAGTGATTATATCCCTTTTTATTTCATGGCAGGTATACCATCTGCAGATTTCAGTTATTTCTTTGGTTATGACGAGGACAAGGGTGGTTGGCAACTTTATCCATCTTACCATACGCAAGAAGACACCTTTTACTGGGTGGAGCAATTTGCTGATCCAAAGTTTGAAATTCACCGTGCCATGACTTTACTTATGGGAGGCATGCTTTTGGATTTAGCCGACTCCCGTATCATCCCCCTGGACTTACCGCGGCTGAACCATTCTTTACATCAGGCGCAGTCTAGTCTTTTCTCTCTTTCTACTTCGTTTCCCAACGACAAACGTGTACTTGATGGGTTGTCGGCTGTCAACAGATCCCTTCGTGAGTTTGCCAGAGCGTGTGATTCTTTTGTGTCCGTAGTTCTTAAAACAAGCAACAAAGAAAAGGCAGAGTCGGTAACATTGCAGGCGCTAAACAACCAATTGACTCAAGTGGGAAAGGCTTTTATAGATTCCAGAGTGTCGAATCCCAACCCTGCTGTGTTTCAACATGTTCTCACTGCAGGCAAATTTAGCGGCGTCTCAAATGCATTGAACACTAATGACACCTCAAAGATTCAGGAACAATTGTCAATTGTATCGGTGGCCATTTCGACCGCCGCTAAGATCTTACAGCCTATAAGAATTCTTTCTGAGGAGTAATGTATTATATAAAAAAAAAGAAATAATATATGTCAGAGAGAAGTAACAGTAAATATACAGGTGTGAGGCAAAACATTTTTCAGATCTTCGGTTTTAATTAGCATTTGTAGAGTTTTGCAAAGGGCATGGCAAATTTTTATCATAACGAAAAGTTACTTCTCAGCTTAAAGAAAACAGTTAGTAGCTAGTAGCGAATGCCATTCGCTAGTAACGAATGGCGTAAAGAACGCAAAAGACAGGACTTCAAAATTTATAACCTATGGTTTTAAACACAGACATAAAGTTTAACTGGGCAATATCCATCGTATAATTTTATGTCCTTCTAGTGATCCAGCCTTTAAGCAGAAGCGAGGCTTCAGTTGTTTCTGTTTTTATACAAAACTTGCTACTTTTGCTACAAATGCGGTTATTCTCTGGCGGTATCATGTATCTAGTACCAAATTTCTATGATCACAAATCAACCCAGACCTTGCCTTACTACCGAAGCCTGGTTACACCTGATCGAAATGTCAAATAGTTTTATACTACTGACTACTTTATTTGCATATCGAAAATGGCAGGCAATAGACCTCAAAAGCATAATTCCTTTAACAGCTTGCTCTATAAATTAAAATGGCTATGTGTGGGTTGTGCGGGCCAGATGAAGTCATCTTGGATTTTACTTTTTTATGACTTAAAGAAAAGAGAAAAATAGTAAAAAAGACAAAAATATTCCAAAACAATAATTATCTGAGGCAAAAACTAACGATAGATAAATCCGACGTTTCGGCGACATCTTGGCGCCATTGTCAAGGGAAACTAATTAAATATGCGATTTCAAGAGTAACTAAGAGTTCAGAGTTTCTAATTTGCATAAGTTAGACAAAGACTTTAGCGCGAACTGAGTCTGATTGTACATTTAAACACGGTCGTAATTGTTTAATGAGTAACATCTCATTAATGAGACAATCAAACTTGTTGTGGCATTTTTTCAACACGCTAAAACAATTGCAAGTTTGATTGTCTCATTAATGAGATGTTACTCATTAAACAATTACGACCGTGTTTAAATGTACAATCAGACTCAGTTCGCGCTAAAGTCTTTGTCTAACTTATGCAAATTAGAAACTCTGAACTCTTAGTTACTCTTGAAATCGCATATTTAATTAGTTTCCCTTGACAATGGCGCCAAGATGTCGCCGAAACGTCGGATTTATCTATCGTTAGTTTTTGCCTGTATATGTTTATCTAAATCATTGTTGATTAGAATAATTATCTGCTAACAAAAACTTCAATGATGTTAAGAATACATGAAATAATTCATATTTGAACTGCGGTTGTAGATGAAAACGAAGAATGATCATCGCAGTAGATTTCCCAATTTAAGCAATAGGAAAGAAGAAGCCTGAAAAAAATTAGGGCTTCAACGCGATTCGAACCCGTGAACTCCGCGAATACCGGTACTCTAGAGCATCGCACCGGTATTCGCGAAGGTCGCGGGTTCGAATACCGTTGAAGCCCTGATTTTTTTCAAGCTTCTTATTTCCTATTGCTTAAATACTGTAGAGCATCGCACCGGTATTCGCGGAGGTCACGGGTTCGGATCCCGTTGAAGCCCTAATTTTTTTCAGGCTTCTTCTTTCCAATTGCTTAAATTGGAAAATTTACTGCGATGATCATTCTTCACTTTCAAAAACTCCAATGCCATTCAGAAAACTGGAAAAAGTACCATTAAAAAAGGACAACTGCGAGGGCAAGAGAAACAAAAAGAAAAGTGTAAATAGAGGTGATTAATAGCTTACATTATAAAGAGGCAAAGTTGTAGAGACATTAGAAATAGGAACACACTTGTGCTCTATAATTCGCTTTTTCTCAGCGTTTTGGTAACTGTGAATACGTATACAACGAATTATTATTATTAGTATTCATGGCACTGCTTGTGACGTTTTGTCAATCAGTGTCACAAGGTAGCCATAAGTATTAACAGCAGCACAATATATTAAAAAGTGGTGTTACACCAGTATTATTATAATCATAAAAGTTCTACATTAAAACAAATGGACTGTTAGTTATGTCTTCTTCATGATTTCGTTTGTTTATTTCCACGTTTTCCAAATCAAAAATGTTGGTTTTAACTGTCTTATCTTAACAGACTCCTCAGAAATGTTGAATACCATTGAAAATGGGAGATTTAAACCTCAATATCATTGCAGCATTATACCTTATTTTGAACCAGTTACCTCAAAGTCCTTATTTCCCGCACCCTTTGACCAATCAACTCTTGGCAGGTGATGAAAAGAAAGTTTCGAAGAGGCAAATGTCAACATTTATTGAGTTTTTATTTTGTTCAGTTACAATTACATTAATGATAATGTTTTCTGGCCAAGTTTTTATATTATCCCAAAATGCTTGTTTTAAACCCAGGTTGCAACTTACATGCACTACAAAATTCCTCATTTACATGTAGGGAGAGGTAAATGAGGATAATGACGGCCATTTACATGTTCAAATAAAATTTTAAACAATCGGGCATAACGCCTGGTGAGTCTTTGTACATTTCAAGCACTCGAGAAGCAAATTTTGTCAAGATGTTAACAAAATCTATATAAATCTCGGCAGAGCAAGGTTCTTCCGGGTTTTCATAGCATTTTATGAAGTTCTGAACACTGGAACACATTCTTACTCCGTTTTCCATATCTTGTTCCGTTTGAGGTGCACATTTGACATGGTTTTTGGCTGCACAGGGTGCAAAGTCGTCCTTGCCTGAAAATAAAAAAGTACTAATTAAATAAAATAAATAGTTAGTTTGGAAGCTTTTTAGGGAAACTTCCTAACTAAAGGTGCCACTTAACAGCACCTTACTAAAATGAAACGCCCATAAAATGGAGAAAAAGAAGAACTGCGATAGCGCGCGAATAAAACGTGATTATTATCGATCTGCAAACACTATGTAGCGTGAAAACAAGCGATTGCATTGGCTATGAGGTTATCGCAATAAAACAAACAACGAGGTGTGGTTAATCTCACCTGATATCCAACAGAAAACGAATTAATCGTTTTAGTAAATACTCCATAACGAATTTCTTTGCTTGTTTGACCAAAGACGGATAAAGTAAGCTCCATGCGCCATATACTGTAGTTGGAAATCTTGTGGCAGTAAATTTGCTTGGGTGTTACTTGTCCACGCGTCAAAAACAGCTACTTCTGAATGTTCTTATATACGTACCTACACCTGATAAGTGTTCTATGTGTAGGCGATATTTCTGGTCCGCTGATAAAATAGAAATCATATATGCATTATTCAATGGAGAATCAATATCTGAACGTTATTTATTTGGATTGAACTGACATTTTTAGCCTCGGCGGTTTCTTGCCTCATTTCAGAGCATCTGATGATACTCTTGACAATACTTGCTTTTAGATTTTTAAATTGTCGCGTGTGTACGGATGAATAATTTTCGATGGATAAAGGAATAATTCGTTAGAAAATATCACGTGGTCTGTAGTGGGTAAACAAACCGTCCAAGCTAAAAAGGTCTATTGATATTATATTCAAACACTGTATCTTTTTCTTTCGTTTCTATCGAACTCAAGAACTGTGAACTCTGTTTGAAGTTTTTCAAATTTCCTCTTACTAGATGTTGTATTCATAAAGACATTGCATACTAATAAACCTGCAATTAATCTCGTGTTTAAAACAATATTTTATTTCATACATACTGATATTTATACATGACAAAAAGCCCGCGTAAAATTCGTACGAAATACACAACCAGCCAATCAGAAAAGCGAATGACTGTGAGAATACATCGTTCGTCCGATCAGAGACACGAACTATAGTATTCCACAGTGGAGGGCAACAAGCACGCGGCTTTCTGCAAAGCAAAATGGAAGAAGAAGTGCCAAGATTTGCTCTCTTTGAAGGAAAAATAGATGACTTCATACATGAGCAAGAAAACGAAAACACGAGAGCAAAGACCGACAGAGACGTAAGCCTGATAAAAACCTTTCTTCAAAGGAAGGTAGAGCTCAGGAACGTTGAAGAAATACCTCCCGCTCAACTCAATGAATTGCTGAGCGAGTTCGTGCTCACTGTCAGAATCAAAGGTGTAAATTAATGCGAGCCCACATCACTGAGAGGGATGATTGACAGCGTTGAAAGATATCTCAAACGGAAAAACTATCAAGCTAGTATCATCAAGGATTTAGTGTTTGGGAAAACTGGCATAACGCTGTAGTGCAAGCAAAAACAGCTCAAGAAACAAGGGAGAGGCAACAAGCAAAAGGCGTCTCTTTCTTTGACAGAAGAGGAAATGAAGGTCCTGTACAACATAGGTCTTCTTGAAATGTGAAGTCCAGAAGCGCTTCTCAACTCTTTTTGGCTAAACAATAGCCTCCATTTCGGTCTTCGAAGGATTCAGGAAGATCACAATATGTGCTGGGTTGGTGTAACTCTGAATAAAACAGCGGACGGTGTCGACGTTTTAGACTACAACGAACGGCAAACTTAAACACAAACCGGCACCAATGTCTCTGATGTGAGGTGTTTTGCATCGAAAATGTTTTCCACAGACGGTAGTGAGAAAGACCCAGTCGCAGTGTACAAGCTATTCGCGCAGAAAAGACCTGACAGCATAAAAGGAGCAGAAAGCCCGTTTTATTTGGCAGCAGTAGACCACGCACTTAGAGCAAATCGTGGTTCAAAGGCAGCAAGGTCGGAGTTAACAAACTTGGCGCGCTGATGAAGGAAATGGCAGGGAAGGCTGGTCTAGAAAATCCTAAATTGAGAAATCACAGTGCTCGGAAAACAATGGTGCAAACTCTCAGTGACCCAGGAGTTCCACTAACGTACATAGCACAACTCTCCGGACACAAGAATCTTAACAACATCGAGAACCACAGTTCGCTTTCCACAAATCAATAGCAATCCATGTCAAACATGCTGGTGAACATATCCAGTGAAAAAGCTGCCAGCCTGCCCAATGCAGCAGCGAACAGTGATTTACCTTTGGAATTAAGAGCCCTGGCTCAGCCTCAGCAAAGCAGCAGCATCACAGACCACCAGTCCTTGGCGTTCTTTAGTGGAACAGTGATCCAAGGTGGAGAGTTCTCAGTTACAATTAACACTGTGAATCAATCGCCAAAAATAACCCACCAGAAAACAGGCCCTAGAAAAGACTCTGCGTCTTGTCCAGCGGTTCTGATGAAGATTAAAGGAGTGCTTTTTTTTTATACAAACTATTTTGTAAGAAATACCGTATTTTGATTTTTTTTAAAATAAGAGTTTCGCGTTGGTTATTTTTGAAACCGAAGTTGTCCAATTGCAAGTTTTCATACTTCATAATTGCAAGCAACTGCAATTTCGCGATGTCATTTATAAATTGAATTTTAAAAATATTAGTTATCTTTGTTTCTCTTTTAAATGTAGTCTCTCCGTCGGCAAGTTAGTGTGTAAACAAATAACAAACTAAAAAAAAAAAAAAAAACTTGCATAAAAAAACTCACTCGTTCGTTTTTTTTTTTTATGCATCGCAACGCGTGAATCGTTCGTGCGCACTTTCCATGGAATAGTCCCTATTTACTCAATCGCTGCGTTCGTTCATAGAACATTGTTTCTTCCAGTCAAAAATAATATTCATATCTTCTTGCCGTCGTGTAAGATTCTCTTTGTTTCATTGAGTAACATTAGTTATTTTATTAGTTAGTAGTTAGTTATTTTTACGAAACACATTTCATCGAAAATAAAATGTATGGTTTAAGTGAGTCGCGAAAAGGTCGATTAAATTGTGCTTAACCTTGAACGATGTTTTTCAAAGCCTCCAAGTTGTGGTGGAGACACAATTCCAGGGTCTTGTGCATTATCATTCTTTGAAGTATTATGAATCGAAAAGAATCGATAAACTCTCCTTGTGCACTGGGCGGAGGAGCTCAAACAATCAGCAAGGCGCTGAAAGTGAGAGAAATAATTACTTATTAATATCAATTTAGCGAGTCTGATAGAATAAACAAATATATAAATGAATTTGTCAATGTCATTTTGATTATCAATTCTGTGCTAAACCAAACGTATTTAAGAAAATGAAAGATTAATCACTTCCGTCACAAGAGGGCACAATTGCAATGTTCTGTTTAAGCGAGAACGCAAGTCAATGCAAGTCAATGTTACGTTTCCTTTGTCATGATGTTTGTATTGCTTTGCTGCACGAAAACTTTAAGCGTGCCCAAATTGTGCAAGCTATCGCGAGCTGAACGCGAGTCAAACTTGCACTGACTTGCGGTATTACTTGCACGAAGTTTTGGTAAAAGTAAAAATGTCGACGTCTGCGCTTGGTTCTTTGCTTGTACTGCTCAAAATGCATTATTTTTACTTTCACCTTCGAACTGCTTATGCTCGCGTTGGTGCTTTGGTTGATGGTTAGAGTTTGGTCTTTATGCGCTTATTATTCTGATCTATAGTTAGGTACCTGAAAGACGTCACAGTATACGCTCATGTTAGGATTATTAGGATAGGCGTCGAAGCCGGCCACAAAACCAACGTCGCACTGGTGAATATGCTCATATTCGCAAAAGAGATAAGGCATATCATTGAAGGTTTAAAGGATTGCTACAAAAAGTAGGAAATTTCGAAAGACATCTCTTGCGATCGGTATTATGGGCAGAATAGAGCTGGTCCTGTTGAAATGTGGTTTGGTGTAGGCAACGGATAATCGTTTCACTTCGTTTCACGGGCACTATTTTGTGAATTAATGCCAAAACATTGTTCCGTGTTCGTGTGCCATTTCCTAGGTTATCACAAAATGACATGTGAAACAACATCGCGCATTCTTTGGAGGTCAAGTAAATTGAGGCTTATGCTAGTCAATATGGGCTTATGCTACGTATTGCTTTATTTGTATTGCTTGACGTTCGTTTGTATGTTTTTTAAGGCTATAAAATGAGACAAAGACTAATGGGAAACACCATTACTGGAGTTGTTGACAAAAAATTATTGCCTTAGCTCCTCATTGCCTTAAACGACAGAATAGAGTTGGTCCTGTTAAGCGAAGAATCGTTTCACTACGTTTCATGAGCAATGTTTTGTGAATTAACGTTGTAAAAATAACGCATCTTTAGAAAGGTTGAAAACAAATAATAATAAAAAAAGAAGAAAAGAACATTGTTGTGTGTTTGTGTGCCATTTCCTAGGTTACCACGAAATGGCGTGTCAAACAATACTGTGTAACCATTGTGCATTTTTTGGACGTGAAGTAAAATAAGGCCCATGCTAGTCAATATGGGTTTTAAGCTAGGTACTGCTTTATTTGTATTCCTCGACGTTCGTTTGTATGCCTTTGAAGACTATAAAATAAAACAAAGACTAATGAAAAATAACATAACTGGAGTTATGCAAATAATTGCACCAGAAAGACACTGGAATCATGGCACACGGCCAAAACTGTAGAGGCTGACAGCAACTCATGCCCAAAATATAACATGCTTTTAACCAAACATTCATTTTAGCACCTTTAGCGTTCTTCCCAACATTCTTTATACTTGTATTTTTAATTCCTGCGAATTGCTCTCTATATTCAGATTTTTAACGTTTTATTTTATCACAAATTTTTATCCGTCGAGGACAGTAGACTGGCTGTCGAAAACTCATTTTTAATAATGTTTACCAGAACTGGAGTTGTTTTCAAGAGCTTATTGCCTTCAGCACCTCATTGCCTTAAATGGTCATTGGAAGTTGTTGTCAACTAAAGCCTCTTTGAAAAGCGCGAGGAAAAGAAAACAAACATTGTTGCTTGTTCGTGTACCATTTCCTAGGTTACAACAAAATGACATGCTAAACACCATTGAGCAGCATTGGACTTGAAGTGAAATGTGGCTTATGCTAGCTAACACGGACTTAATGCTACGTACTGCTATTTTTCTATTCCTTGATGTTCGCGTCATAAGGTGATTTACACTTAATTACATGAAAAGGATGAAATTATTGCAAATAATATTTTAAAAAACTTCTAGAAACTTCTGTCATTCTAAAATATCAAATCGCTTCCATAAAAGTGAAACAGTGCAAATTAAATTTGGTATAAATCTACTAGCGTTCTTTCATGAATGCCATTCTCTGATTGGCTACGCTACTCACTATCTATTCAGTGACAGATGGTGAGTAGTGTAGCAGTGTTCCCTTGTTAACAAAATGACGGCCACTTCTTGGCGTTTTCGAAGTGTCCGTGAAGAGGATTTAGGTAAAGTTTTGAACGACTGGTAGATTTAAACTAAAACAATTAGATTATTCGCTCTCGATTTCTCTGTGCCCTCGCCAACTATCACTCGCGCGATAGAAATCTCGGGCTCATAATCGAATTGTTTATTAGTAGAATTTTACTAGTATACTAATGCAAATACTGCAATCTGATTGGCTGAGCTACTCGTATACTATCAGCCATTAAAATGCAATAACTGCCGGTCGTCCACGAAATGCGACGTTTTTATCGTTTTTCCGAAGTTTTGGAAGAAAGTTTAGATGTAAATGGATAATTACATTCCTGAGAAGACAAAAAGAAGGACATAAACGGGTTCTTGACTTTAAAAACTTGAAATTATTGAAAAACCGGAGCGCGCGCGTAAACAACTGCAAATTTACCAAGGACAATTCAGTACGTGCCTTCGGCCTCATCAACTATCGCCTCATAGAAATCTCGAGCTCATAATCTAATTGTTAATTAGTATAAATCTTCTAGCGTTATATCATGAATGCTGTTCTCTGACTGTTGTAGGTGGTGAGTGGCGTAGCAGCGTGCGCTAGGGCCACTTCTTTGTGTTTCCGAAGTGTCTAAGAAGAGAATTTAGATTAAGGTTTTGAACGACTAGTAGATTTTTACTAAAGTGATTAGATTATTCGTTCTCGATTTCTATCTCTAACTTCTTAGAGAGAACTTAAAAGGATTCTATGTTCATTTATCAGGAAAACAAACATCTCTCAATCCTGGACTTAAGAGGGTCAAGTGCTCCCTTCTGTGTACAAGCTGATAATCTTTACGATAATGTTCGAAAAAATGTGCTTTCCTTTATAAATATTTGTAATCACTCTACAGCAGCACGTTAATCTTCCTTGATACGGGATAAAGAAGTAGCTTGACCAATGCAGTGTGGGTTTCAATGGTCTCTTCATTCCTGATTTTCTAATAAAAGCAAAGGTGAACCTTTTGTTCAGAATAATATGTCCGGCAGATGTCGACA